>NW_012108363.1:2463991-2465960 GCF_000951045.1 Mandrillus leucophaeus | reverse complement strand
TATTCACAATAGCTAATATATGGAAACAAGCTAAATGTCCACTGACAGATGAATAGATAAAAATATTTATAATAAAATAAAATGTTTTTATGTGAAATATTATTCATCCTTAAAAAGGAAGACCCTGCCAAGAGACAATATGGATAAACCTTGAGGACATTATGCTAAGGAAAAGAAATCAGTCATAAAAGGACAAATACTGTATGATTTCACTTATGAGGTATCTAAAATAGCCAAAACTCAGAATCAGAATCAGAGAGTATGATGGCAGTTGTCAAGGACTGAGGGTGGAGGAAAATGGGGAGTTTCCGTTAAATGGGTATACAATTTCAGTTAACCAAGATGAGTAAGTTCTAGGGATCAGCTATAAAAGATTGTGCCTGTAGTTAACAACATGGTATTGTACATTTATAATTTTTTAAGTCAGTAGATTAAAAAAATAATAAAATACAGCAGTCTCTCTTTATCTGTGGTTTTGCTTTCTGTGGTTTGAGTTAAGCAGAGTTCAGTATGAGACATTTTTAGAGAGAGAGAGAGTCCACATTCACATAACTTTTATTACAGTATACTGTTATAATGGTTCTATTTTATTATTGTTGTTTTTAATCTGTTACCATGCCTAATTTATAAATTAAACTTTATTATATGTATATATGTATAGGAAAAAAACACAGTATTTATAGGATTTGGTACCATCTCTAGTTTCAGGCATCCACTGGAGGTCTTGGAGCATGTGATGGTTAATACTGAGTGTCAACTTGATTGGATTGAAGGTTGCAATATTGATCCTGGGTATGTCTGTGAGGGTGTAGCCAAAGGAGATTAACATTTGAGTCAGTGGGCTGGGGAAGGCAGGCCCACCCTTAATTGGGTGGGAACCATCTAATCAGCTGCCAGAGAATATAAAGCAGGCAGAAAATGTGAAGCAATAGACGGGCCTAGCCTCCCAGCCTACATCTTTCTCCTGTGCTGGATGCTTCCTGATCTCAAGCATCAGACTCCAAGTTCTTCAGTTTTGATACTTAGACTGGCTCTCCTTGCTCCTCAGCTTGCAGACAGACTATTGTGGGACCTTGTGATCATATAAGTTAATAGTTAATAAACTCCTCTCTCTCCATATATATAATATCCATATATATATACCCTTAATAAACTCCTTTCTCTCTCTATATATATATACACACACACACACATATGCATATATACACATATATACACACGTATATATACGTGTATATATACACATGTGCGTGTGTGTTTGTGTGTATATATAGGATACATATATCCTATTAGTTCTGTACCTCTAAGGGAACCCTGACTAACACAAAGCATATTCCTCTTGAATAAAGGGGGAATAGTGTAAATAAGAAACAGCTAAAAGGCGATTATAATAAATGTATTTCTAGCAATGTTAAAACAATTGTTTTAAGATAAAAACTGAATTCAGAGATAGAGCATGAAAAGAGTTGAATAAATAGTCCACCTGATGATAGAAAGTACATACAGTGAAGCAACTTTTAAAAAGAAACTTCCTCTTGGGGAATTCAAATGACAAATTTTAGATATTGAGAATTCTATGAATGCTTTTCATGCTACAAGTCACTACACTGTCATATCAGAGCCTGGTTGATGGATCAGAGAGTTATGACTTTGAATTAAATTTGCATGAAATTATATCTGATGAGATTGGCCTGTCTGGACAATCTGCATCTTCTGAGGTGCAGTGCCTCAGACTGCAAAGCTGAAGATGATTTTCAGGCTCAGAGGGAGAAGATTAGCAGCTCATGCAGCTCTACAATCAATGTCCATCTTCCCTCTACGTCCTTTTTCCTCTGCTTTTCAACTTCTTCACTGAACTCAAATCTTGCAAACACGGAGTCAAAACTCACTGGGCTCTGTTGACAAATAGCTGATGCATTGATTAGATGGATGGAACTGATAGAAGTCAAGCTATTGTTGTGAGTGGAAT
>NW_012108363.1:2460254-2462891 GCF_000951045.1 Mandrillus leucophaeus | reverse complement strand
TTAGGAATCTGTGAATTCTGTTCCACAGGACTACAGTGAGGCGGGATTGGGAATGCTTGAGTCAGCGTTGGAGTGGACATATGGATGTGTGTGACCTGCAGATTACTTATGAACTGACTTGCAATTTCCTTATCAATAATTTGGGGTTTTATAATACCTACCTATAATAATATAATACAAACTTCATAGATTTAAAGGTGTGATATGGTTGCAGTCACTGTAGCAGGGAGAGTTAACTGCCCACCAACATTTTGTTGTCCTTTCTTGTTATAGAGTCATTTTTGAGAAGTGACTGTTCAGCCGTAACTACATTTCCTAGCTCTCCCTTACAATAGGCTGTGCCCATGTGAGTGAGTAGTTCTCATTATTGGGCTGAGAACAAAGTGATTTATATGTCACTTTTAGACCAATATGTCCAGGAAGCAGGGGTGCCTCTTCATCCTCTCTTTGTCAGTGGAATATATGTGATGATCAGGGTGACCAAACCACAAGACAGAAGGATCCTGCGTCTCAGAATCACTACATGTATGGAAGCTAGCTGCCAATCAGGAACATCCACTTGCATTGTTAGATAAGTGATAAATTAATGTCTGTTTTGTTTGAGTCATCATACACTTTGAGATCAATTTGATGCTCTCCTGTCCCAACCTAATAACGCAACTCTTGACACATGGAAGGTGCTGTGTGAGTGTGAGTTCCTTTCTCTAGAATTATGTTGATAATTATGCACTGTTATCTTTTCTTCTATATCTACTGTGTGTGTAGCACTCTCACATACTTATTATGTGTACACCTATGATATGTGCAGAACTATGGTGAGGAATGACACTTCGCCTGCACTGTGTCATTCCTCACCACAGTTTTGCAAGGTAAATATCGTAAGTTGCATTTTATAATTGCACAATCAGCTACTCTGAGAAGTGAAGTTATGCATCCAAGGTGACCCAACTGGTAAGTGGTGGAGCTACGATGTGAACTATGTCCGTCTAATTCCATAGCTAGGCTCTTTCTAGGGAACCACATTACCTTCCTATCCTGGCCCTAAGGCTAAATGAAGTATAGTAGGAGAAAGATTTCACATGGCCCTGGATACTATGATAGATGCTTTTAGTCTTTATGTCTTATCAATTAATAGAGCATAGAGAGCTTCAGGAAACTTTTCAATACTTTAGAATGATTTTTGTGACTTCCTACTGAAACTTAAAAACTATTTTTGCTTATCTAAATTGAATAAAGGATGTGATTTTCCAAAGAAACTTCACAATGAATTATTCTATGACAATAGTATCAGACTGGATTGCTCAGCTGCATTTACGATAAGTGAATGAAAAATAATTTTCAAAGTACAAGAGACAGTATGGTATAATCTCAAGTTTATCTTTGTATCCCTAGGGTCTACGCAGTCCCTAGCATACAATAGACACCCAAATATGGTTTGGAAGGAAGGAGGGAAGAGTGAAAGGGAGGGCAGAAAGAAGGTAGAAAGGGAGGGTGAGAGGGATGGAGGAAGAGAGGAAAGGAAGGAGGGCATGAAAGTAGCAAGAGGAGGGGAGAATCAGAAAGAACAGGGATCAGAAAGAGACTAGGAAAGGAGAGAAGAGGGAACAGAAGGAGAGAGAGAGGGAAGAAGGGGAGAAAGAGCAAGATGCACAATATTACCAATCTGCAGTCTGTGTTCTATTTTGGATTGAAGTCCCAGTGCTTGCACTAACTGGCAGTATAAACTCTTAATATAAATTTAGAATCTTGTCTGAGCCCCCTCTTTGAAGATGAGAAATCTGAGACTTAGAGGTTAGACACGTTTTGCAAAGTCTCTCAGCTAATTGTAGAACCAAGATTAGAACCTAGTTCTTCTGAGTCCCAATTACATTACCTTTAAACAATTTTCACCCTACCATTAATAATAAATGCAGTTGAGATGAAAGCACAGAGGCTCTTGTGCAGAGAAGTCAGTATAAATAAGTATATATGTGTATATATGTCATTTCATTATCCTGAGTCAGTGACTTGTAACAACCAAACTGGCTAAATTTCATAGATAAGTTCAGTCAAGTCTCAACATACATTTATTTCTGGCAAACTTAACTCTAGGAGCTCAGCAGAGATTATGAGAAGGAAGGAGAAGGGGAAGAGTTTAAATAATGCAGGCAATCTCACCAGTTCCTCGACTCAAACATATGGCCTGAGGCAAGCCCAACATGGAAGCCTCGATCTGCCATTCCTCCGTTGGTAGTAAGTTCTCTTGTGTTTCCCATGGAGTGAGCATCTCGCTGTGCTGAGTGTTTAGTGTTTAAAGATACATATTTTTCATACAACATTGCCCCTGAATGCAAGCCAACTCACCACTTCATCTGGTGCTCAACTGAAGGGAGAGCAATCTGTTCCAAAATTGGAGCAAATGTAGTCTGTGTTGGATATTCTGAGAGTTAGTATTATGATATCCAGTGTAGTGCCTTCTAAGGGGCATTGAAAGGTAATTTTCAACTATGTGTTGTGTTTGCTTTAGAAGCTGACTTCAGAAACCAGTCCCCTGTTGAGATATGACATCCTTGAATTGATTTCTGCCATGTTAATTCAATGTACTATTTGCTTGCTTCTCTGACATTAGCATGGCCAAACATCACACACTTTAATTGC
>NW_012108363.1:2445810-2459134 GCF_000951045.1 Mandrillus leucophaeus | reverse complement strand
CAACTCTGTGATCTTAAGCTTGCCTTTTCTTCTCAGCAACTAACAGTATCAATGAAAAATTCCGGTTCCGACCAAAGCAAAAGGTACCCTCATAACACCCTGTCAGCTTTTGAGTTAAGCAATAAAAGCATCAGCAAGGAAAATACTACGCTAAGAAGACTCAAACACTAGTGAATGGGGAAGAAAAAGAAAAGACATCAATAGTTGAAAATATTGCAAAAGAGTACAGAGCTTCCAGTTAAAGAAATGTCCCGGCCAGGTGTGGTGACTCATGCCTGTAATCCTATCACTTTGGGAGGCCAAGGCGGGTGGATTGCCTGAGCTCAGGAGTTCGAGACCAGCCTGGGCAACAAGGTGAAATCCCATCTCTACTAAAATACAAAAAATCGCCCGGGTGTGGCCGTGTGCTCCTGTGATCCCAGCTACTCGGAGGTTGAGGCAGGAGAATTGCACCGGGGAGGCGAAGTTTTCAGTGAGTCAAGATCACGCCACTGCACTCCAGCCTGGGTGACAGAGCGAGACTCCATCTCAAAAAAAAAAAAAAAAAAAAAAAAGAGAGAGAAAGAAATATACCACTTCCTCAGCTTTTGAGAAGTCCTCCAAAGAGGCGAGTGTTCTCTAACCAAAAGAGATCGGATGCTCGTAAAGGGAAAAAGACAGAAAATATAGCTCATTCTAGTGAAAGGATAAATTCACAGGTTCCTGAACCTTGTGTGAACCATTAATAGAGTGGCTTCTTCCTCTCAGGGTCAAACACAGATGTGACTTCTCATGTCATAGAGCGATGTGTTCTTTAGAAGTCTTCCTCACCAGCTTGTGAGCCTTTCACTTGTGAGGGCTCAAAGTAGGCAGCGCTTAATACATGTTTTATTTTATTTAACATGCTTCTAGAATGTCTCCGCTTTCAGTGTTCTTATTTTGGAGAAGTCCTGCTTAGTCTTCTGGGCCATGCAGGCACAGAACTAGGAAGGAAGAGAAGTGAAGTTCAAGGTCCACTTTCAGGAGTATATTTATGTATGTAAGAGTAATCTGTAAATGGAAAATCTTATATAGACAAGAGTGGTGAGTACCAGGCAGGCTGAGGAAACTTAACAGAATGACAATACAACTAGAATATAAGCAAAATCTAAGCCATTCCAAGTTAGACAAGAAGCATAACAAGAGTTCTGAGAAAGGGAAGGTGACTGTGGGCTGGAGCCTCGTGTCGTGTTCAGCTGCCAGAGTCATGTTTAGAAAAGCACACCCTACAGAACACTCTAGCTGAGTTTGTGGTGTGGGAAGTTAAAGAGTGCTCCTACATTTGTATTGTTCTTTTCCTTCCATTTTAACAGAGCCACAAGTCATGTAGCCTGAAGAGGCCATCTCTGCTCTTCGGCCATTGGCATCTGGAGGTGAAAAGGCAGGATCTGTGGAAAAGTCTGTACTCACTCGCTGTACTTAAATGCCATGATGCTCCATGATAACTAATTTATCAGAAGGTACCCTCACTGTCCAATTGGTAACAGTATCAAACACGAAGTGCAAGTGATAGTCTAGGAAGGAAGGATGGATATGGTGATAAAAGAAGAGTAGGTCATAAGGAAATATTTAGTTGATTGGATTTAAAAGAAAGCCAAAGAATGTTTCTGAAATACAGAGAGGATTCAGACGGCATGTATTCTTTCGGCTGACCCACATTTAGCCTCTGAAGAGAAGGCAGTGGGAGATTTTGCTGAAGTTTACTCTGGGACAGGCATTTTGCTAAGTCCTTCTCATGGCTTGTCTCACTCAACTCTCATAGCAATGCGATATATTTTGGAGGATTATTGGACTCACCTTTGAAGATGTGAAAATTACAATGTAGTTACATAAATCTGCCAGTAAGTGCTGGAACCAACACAAAAACCTGGACAGTCTGAGTTTAGGGCCTACATTTTTGGGCACTGTTCATGGTGATAGCTATCTCTTATTATGCCAATTATTATGCTGGATGCTTTAAAACTAACATCTCTTTCCAAAACCTAAAACTAAGGGAAGTTGCATGACCTGCCTAATACCACATAGCTATTAAGTAGGCGAGAAATAAAAATAAAAGTTTACTTCAAAGCCACATTTTTTTTTAACCTAGGAAATGAGGTAATATAGAACAAAAAAACAAATCTTGACTCTTTTCTTGTAGAACCTTATAGTCTTGAAGGATACAAAAAATAAGAGATGGAAATAGCAAAAATGGAATTGAAATCTGGATCAAGTTATAACATTTAACAATTGACTGCTACGGGCCAGGAGGAATGAGAGAGAGTGACAAAGCTGGGGGTCCTGAAAGCTCTTAGAGGAATGGGGTTAGTTCTCAAATTTGCAGAAAGACTTGTCAGTTTCTCCTTTTAATCATCTTCCCATCTATCTGTTTCCCCTCCCTAGATCTTGAAATAAACCTCTTGTCTATTTTCAGCTGAATGGTGCCATGGAGACAGGCCTGGTGTCCAGGAAGTAGAGATTCAAGCAATCTGTCCTGGAGTGCCTCATGACTCCTGTTTCAGGGCCAGGTGCAGAGCCTAGCATGTGTGTGGTAGGAGGTGGCTGTGCTGCTCTGTGGGCTGCAGAGGAAGGTCTCAGAGAGGTGTATTAGAAACTGGAAATGAAGGTTGCCAATTATTGACATTTCACCTAGGAAGGCTGTGGCAACAAACATTTGCAGAGAAATAAAGCCAATGAAGTTGTGTGTAGAAAGTGGGCCAAGGAGATGCTCATAGGAAAGAAGGCAAAAGCATGTCTATTATATATTTTCACATATTTCTGAGTGTCATAGAGAAAATGCTAATAGCTGCTTTGCATGGAGTGTATGCTATGTACTAGATACTATGCATTCCTGATCTCTATTTACAAAATTCCTTTCTAATGGGGTCAAAATGAAGGGTTGAAAGAGGTTAAAGTAATATCACACATCTTTGAGTCCAGGTTGGTTTTGATCTAAAGCCTGTGCTTTTTAACTTAATACTCTACTGTTCTGCAAGTGCTCAGATAGCCTATGCCAAGGATAAGCGACAGTTTCAGACCTTTCTCTCATGTCTAGCGCATGTTTGTATTGTGGTTTCTATATCTGTGTGTGGGAAACTAGCAAGAAGAGGGGTTATGTACATTGAGACTGGGTCTCCTGGCAAGCACAGTGGTGGAGGTGTTTGCTTCTTCTGAGGCAGTCTCCATGAAACTTCTATTCCCTACTTCTGTCATTTTTGATCTGAGTGGTGGGCGACATCTTCCATAGAGCTTTCACAGAATAGCCAATGGTGTGGCTGGCCATGTGTCTTAAGTGCACTTGTTCCTGGTTAAATGGCAACCCAGTATGTTTCCCAGAAATTATGTATGCTTATAATAAATCATTTTCTGTTTAAACAAGCCTGAGTGGATTCTGTGGTCTGTAAAAGTCCCTGTAATTTATATTACTTCATTTGACAAACAGGAAAACTGAGGCTCAGGGATGATGTGACTTGCCTACATATTCCTTCCTTCTGCCATATTCTTTTTGCATAAGTAGCCAGATTTTCTTGTAGAGGTCTTCTGTGGGTGGGGTTTATCTGTAAGAAATGTGAGCTTAGCCTGTTTACCTGGCTTTCACCCTCAGTGATGATTACATGGCATTATGTCAGGTAGTATATGGAATTCTTTTTTTTTTTTTTTAACCTAACTTTAAAAGAACAAGATTTCCTAAAAATACCCTTTGGAAGAGGCAGTCTGTGGTGCAGTCAAATGAAGGCCATGTGAATGCGTCGGTTTTATCTTCTGGGCAGCCTTTCTCCCATTTCTGGTAAGCATCTCATGTTTTTTCTTGACGGAACTCTTATTCTGCAGGCCACGTGATTCTGATGGGGCTGAATCATAAAGGCCCCCTGACAGGGGCCAGCATGTGACTGAGAGTGGCCAATCAGGGTGCTAGTGTGGTCTTGGAGAGGGCAAATGTCAGGCCAACTAGAGTCCATTTTGGATGTTTGGTTTGACTTTTGAGAGTGGGAGAGCTGCATTATACCTTCGACTGAAGCATGGAAGTTTGAAATGTCAAGATGTCATCTTGCCACCAAATGGGACAAACTTTCCTGAGATTAAAATTTAAAAAGAATGAAAGAGTTGATAACTGGGAGAGAGAACCAGATGAAGGAAAACAGCTGGAGAATGAGAGTCAGAGAGATGGGCAGAAAGAGATTGATAGACAGAAAAAGGCAGAAAGAGACGAAAGGAAGACAGAACCACAAGCAGAGAAAGAGGAGAAACTCTAGGCTCATATGCATAGATTACACAGAAACACACATAGACAGGGGTGCAACACTCACTGACACATAAAGACACACATGTACACACACATGCAAAGATATACATGGAGAGAGACTCCGTTGAGTCAGAGGGACTCAATGCCACCATCTCTTAATGGTATCATTGGAATTCCTAGAACCATCTGAACTTAAAACTATATCTGTTCATTGGATTTCCTGACTCTAAGACCAACAAAGTTCTCTTTTTCTTAAGCCCATTTAGTTGGAGTCCTGAAGTGTATAGATTATGAATCTGGTGTTGCTGACTCCAGCTTGGTCACTCAACGAACTCTGTGACCTCAATTTATCTCAGATTCCTTAGTTTTCTCACCTTTAAAAAGGCAGCAATGATGACTGCTTTACCTGCCTCCAACGTTGTGAGAGCTAATGTGATAAGACTGTAAAATGGTTTTGAAAGTAAAAACCAAAAAAGCTACATAGATATATGGATACAATCATTGATCATCTATCCTGAAAAATTGCCATGGTAGGAATTTGGTGGTGGTGGTGGTGGTTTTTTTAAATGCTGCAGTTTTCACAGTGGATAAGGCTGTAAAACAGCTAATCCACAGGCTATGCTTTTTGAGGTAACAGAATCAGCTATTAGAAGATGTCAAACACTTGGGGAGCTGATGCATCTAAGGGGAGGGAATTGCTTTGAACGGAGATGATTGCTACTTTTAAGGACACTTTGAGGAAATGGCCCAGAAAATTAGCATGATCACCTGCTGCAAAGTGGTTCTTACTTCTTCATTTGCTTTCAGATGAAAAGAAAATGGGGGAAGGACACGTTACCCTGGTTTTTATTTTTACTGATTTTGCAGAGTTAAATCTTTGGTTAAGAAGAAGAAAAATGTTTCTCTGACTTTATCCTTATGCCTCTCTGATAGAAGATGTTTTGTTTGTTATGTGTTGATTTTGTCGTTGGTTTCCTTTAGCCACAATATGGCTATAACCACCCCCTGAGGTAAATAATTAATAGATACATGGCAGTTATGATCAATAGGTTGCATCCTAAAACCACACTGAAATATTCTGGAAGAAACCACCTCAAACATATTAACTGAAAGAGCATATCTAATACATATTGAGTGCAGGACAATGAAATAGATGTTTCGTGTCATTTTTCTCCCTTAGTACTCACAAGGGGAGTAGATATCGAACCACATCTTACAGATGGAGGCACTGAGGTGCAGAACATTTAGATGAGAGGCTCCCAGATCTGGCTGCCTATTAGCATCATCTGGGGTGCTTATTTTAAAGACAGCTTCTTGGCTTAAGAAGAGATTCTGAGACGAACAGAAACTCTGTTTCAGGAGCTTTTAGGGAGGGTCTATGTGGGTTAAGTCAGCTTCTCAGGTGATTTTGATGTGTGACCAGGTTTGGGTAATTAGCATCATGTTAAATGACGTGGCTAAGACTTTACTGCTGGGTGATGGGACCAGTACCTAATTTAGGTCTGATTCCAAATTTCACTTTCTTTTTGTTTAATCATTTTTACTGATAATCTTTCCAGGTAACTTAAAACAAAACAAACTGCTATGGGCATCCTTTGTATTGATCCCTATACTGGAAGCATTCCATCACGCGATATGAAATCACAATCCCTATTGAGTCTGCACTTGTGGCCAAATGGGGAGGAATAATATTTTCCCTCTGATAATGGTCTTGTCTACATTACACCTAACAGGGCAAATTAGATGCTCACTGTCCCATGCCAGGCTTGGCAAATGACATTGGACTGCTTATCTGCTGGCTGGATAAATTAAGAGAATAAAACACATTCACTAGAGTGTGGAAGGTCAGCTCTCCTTAATAAAGGGTTTGTGGCTATGTGAAATTGGAAAAGAAATGATGTATTCTGAAGCTATTTTCATCCCATTAACCTAAGTCAAAAAGAATAAAGCAAATGCAGTTTCAAAGATTAGCTTCCAAATCTGATGTGCATTGAAGGAGAATAACTGACTTTTTCTACTGTCTCCACTGTCCTTTCCTCCTCAGCTTTGAAACTTGGAATGAACATTCGCAAATGCTGGGAGGATACATGTACTTTGTATGTTTCTCTACTATGGGACATGCATTTCCTGAGTTCAGGGTCTGCAAATTTGCTCATCCTTAGGGTAGGAATCACTTCTGCTTCCTTCTCTGAGGCCAGGAAGGCCCTCCACCATCTGTCTCTGCTAGGACAATGAATATGGGACCCCGATGCCTTCTGACATTTAATTCAGGGCTGGCGGTAAGCTTACTTTAATTCAGTGCAATCAGTTTTCTTCAGTTGATCTGTGTTATGGCTTGGGACATTCTCTTCCAGCAGTTTTGGCTTTCTTGGAATATCAAGATAACTAAGAAAAGACAACGTAATTTCAACTAGAGAAAGCAAAGTGATATCTCCAGCCCTTCTCAAAAGAGTGTACATTGTTTCTGGTATACATAGACCACAGAGTCACTTCCAGAGTGTTTATGTTTCTGAGAGTGATATATATGTGTGTTATATACACATACATAATCTTTCTAGTATTCACAATAAACAGCACTTTGGAATTATTCCAACTAGTCTCAGATATTCTGAAACAAAGATTGGCATTTCGCTGTTAAAGAGCCCAGGTTGTCCTTTTTTTTTTTTTTTTTAATATGAGAAGTAAATCTGGATCCTGATTTTAGCCATAAAGAGTTAAAGGTAAAAGAGTAGGAGTGATTAACAGGAATGTCCTCAAAATACACAGGTTGAATTTTGAACCATCTGCATGTAAGTATCAAATTTCCAGTGGTAGATGGGTCCTGGGTGGGCTGGGGGAGTGCAGCATTATAAAGTTTGCTGTTTATTCAGATAAATTGTTTCACTCTGTTTTAATAGTATGCCTCCATTATGTTAACACATATTAATAGCTGTCACAGAGACAAAGCTGTGCTTTTAAGCTAGCCAATATACTCACCTTCTGGAGAGTACACTCTCCATAAAAATGAGCATTCCAATGGTTACTGCCATGAAAACTCTCTCTTAACTCCCTTGCATTCTCCTGCCTTCACATTTTGCATTTTGTTCCAGCCTTCATGAGTGTATTTTTCCATTTCAGGCCACCTGAGTTGGGCAGACTCTGTTTTTTCAGGCAGCTCCTCTTTCCTATACATCCTGCACTTAACATCTGTTTTTTTCCATAGTAGGTCATTCTGGAAAACCACCTTGTTCACTCCAACCCCAGCCTCTGAGATGCTTCCACCTACATGAGCAGACTTAGTTGGCATCCCTTTGTCCTTGCTCAGGTCCACCTGATAAGCATCATTTAGCTCCCTTTTCTACTAGTTCACCAGATAACTGTATCTCGTCCATCTTATATGCATTGTGGCAGATGTCGGTTAGAAGTGAATTTAAAATAAAAGGTAGTAGCATTACGTCTCTGATGTCGAGATCTAAAATCATCAAACGCATGACTGTCTGTCTAGCACAGCCCTGGCAACTCTGTTCTTATCTCCATCCTCAGAGAGAGAGAGATACTCAGAAATTAATTCAGGGAAATATTCACTCAATAATTTCCAGGCTCTAGTTCCAATTCCTTTGTATTTTACACACTGCTGAACTGGCCTAGAACAAATGTGATCCATTAACATGTTGTTTGTCTAGATTAGTGACTGGCCTAAGTGTTCCCTTTAGCATCACCCTGTTTCTTCTTGGCCTTCTAACTTGAGAGAAAGAGTTCCTGTAGACTTCTAGGAGGGGGATCTGGTCTCTAACTTCACAGACCAAAAGAACTAAACATTATCAAAAGAGAGACACACCTTTAGTTCAATTTACAATCTCTTTCATCTTCTCCATTTCTTCCATTTTGTTCTTAAAGCTTATAGGAACATCTCTTCCTTGAAGGAGAAGTGAGGTGTGATGGGGATGTGTGTGTGTGTGTGTGTGTGTGTGTGTATGTTGTGGGGGGGGTCTCCCTTGAGGTTAGAATGTGCTGCCAACAATAGCCCCAGGGGATAACTGATGAAAAGAGAGCTGGATAGTGAAGGTGTGGGGAAATCAGCCATTCTCAAGTGTGGCAGGCTAGAGGACAAATTGGTAAAACCATGCCTTAGGATAATCTGTTCATATTTATCAGTCAATGTAAAATACACATTTTCTTCTTTAAGAAACAATAAGAAATGTGGAAAAGGGTTTGTGAACAATGATCTGAATCTCAACATCCTTTATTCCAATAAAAAATCTCAGGTATTTCTTAGGTGTGTAATGAAATATCCAGACAAGATTCTGTTCTTCAGGAACAGAATTTTTAATGATGAAGAAATGATTTTGCTAAATGAAAAGCATAGATATAAAATTATGCAAATATAATACCACTTCTACCAAAAGTGAAATATTGAAAAAGATGGCACAGAGATGTTAATTGGATTTTGGGTGATTTTTTTCTTTTTTCTTTATGTTTTCTGTATTTGAAACACACACACATGCGTGCACACACACACACACGTACACACCCCTCCCATACAATAACCACTAGGACAAAAGCAAAAATAAAGCATCAGGTTGATTAGTCTAAACAAAGCAAACCTTCAGTTCTAGGCTCCCTGCAAACAGTGGAAGTCAACCCTGACATACTAAAACAGAAAGATTTACTGGAAAAATACCTGGGGCTTCTAGAATGGTGAGAAACCTGAAGGCAAGGCTGGAGAAAGACAAGTAGGCCACATTGAACATTTGTGGGGCCAGGATAAGAGTACAAAGGGTGGCTCATATACTATATGTTTAAATATTTATGAATTATAAATCAAACTAATAAACTATTAAATAAAAAATGGTCTATCCTTTGCCCTTGCCAAATATGTCTTCATAACAACAAAAAACATGTGCAAAGCAACAGTTACTTCCAAATAACTGTGACTAGCATGCACATTTGCCCTGGGGCCATGCAGACACAGCAAAGGAATAAAGAGAGAGGAAAAAGAAGAATTCTTTCTGGCTCGCTGGATCCTTTCTCAGTCTCTTGATGGCTCAGTAAATCCATAAAAGAAGCTCCCCATTTTTCTCTCTCTTGGAGGTATGCTGGGAGGCTCTTCATTCTTATGTTCAGCTGCTTACCCACTAATCACTCCTTTTCCTCCCATTCTGGGCACTTATTTCATAAGCCACAAAGTTTCTCTTTATCCTTCACAGTCCAAATTATGTAACCTCTGTTCACAGAGTGCCCTGACCCCCACCTCTGCCCCTGCTGGCATTATGCTTTCATACTTTGCAAAGGAACCTCTGCTCTCCACTTTTCTCACCACTCATGGGCCCCAGGAAGGGCCTAGCCAGAGCAAATGTGGACACCGCAGACCAAATTTTAGCCACACTCTCTTGCCTGCTTGCAATGAGCCACCCTTTGGCCAACCCTAGGTCCTAGGCGTTTGGACACCAAGGGCAGCGTGGTCTACCCTCAGGATTATGAATATGGTGACCCACTGAAAGTAGGCTGGGACCAGTTGGGCAGAGAATTCTAGGGCCCTCAGTATCCAGAATGGGATGAGGGACCTCAGGGTAAGCACACCTTCTTGGACCTGTTAGAAGAAGAAACGAAGTCCTGGAGGACCAAGAATCACCAGAAAAGCCTATTCAGGAAAGGTCTGCCATTGTTGCTGCTGCCTCTGCCACTGGTAGTCTTTCGAGATTCAAGATTCAAGATCCAGGGAGAAGCCCTCTGACTGGCCATGCTTGGGTCTCCCGACTGACTCTAGAGGACCAGATAGCAGTAAAAAGCAGTATCATGCTACTGTAGTTGAGAGGGAGAGGGGAAACTGGAAATTCTTATGCCAAGACAAGATGCAATGGAAGAGGAATTCTCCAAATGAGTATGAGAATGTTAGGAGGGAGAAGGGACGCTAGGGAATCACCTGGAAGGAAGCAAGGCCATTTATCTATAAAATAGCTTACCTGTGCAAGAAAGAGATACAGTCACTGCCTTTCTCTGAGAAGACTAATTTAGTAACAGTATATGGAGTAAACTAGAGATAGGAAGATGAGTTAAGAACTCTCTCTACCTTGGCGTCAACGTTAGTGGCCACCTCTGATACAAGTAGTCGTTGAAGATAGTGTCCTCAGATTGCACTGAGTGTGCTTGAACTCCAGGTAATTCCTTCCAGCCTCTGTGGGTTACAGAGTGACTGCTCCTGCCCACCCGGGTGGAGGGTATGTGATGCTGAGTGAGTCAGGTAGCTCTCTGCTTGCCCCCACCGTGAAATACATTTGAAGACACAGAGGCAGACATACAATCTTGTGTCTGGAAGAATGGCTCATGGATTGAGGTAACCACTTTGAGCCCACTACGTCTCAGAGCACTCTTTCTGTGAGAGATTAAATGGCTCCCTCATGGAATATTTATGTCACATGCACACAGAATGTGAAGGGACCTAGTAACACACATAAAAAGTAAAATAATTTATGATCTCAAAATATAAATGTGAATAAATGCAGAAAGTGGGCTGGGGGAAGAACCCCTTGTTTCATACCTCAACTTGTGAGTTTAATGCTTAGATTGCAGTTAAGTGCTTTTGAAAATAGCAACAGATGATCTCTGGTATTTGGGATTACAAATTGTCTCCCACATGACCCATTATTTTGGAAGCTCTAATTCAAGTGTATAAACGCTTGTGTTTCTAATCTGAATGATTCATGGCATTGGCTATATATTTTCTCTTTCGAAGGTTAAAGCAATGGTGATGTCTTGTACCTTATTAATTTCCTCTGTTCTCTTATCTTCTCTTTGTCTTTCCACACAAGGCTTCTCTCTCTCCTCTGCCATCCAGTTGTCCTCTTGCTTTAAAGTAGCCATCTCTCAGATGCTGCCATTTCTATCAGTGGGGCAATTATGGTTCCTTTTGTTCAGAATCGATGCCTGGATGACATCATCTACTTGTCCTCTTTCCTCACATCTAGTCTTTCATAATTTCTGTCTGCCCTGTCAATGTTGCCTGCATGGCATCTCACATATGACTACCATCCCTTCATTCATTTCCAAGGTCACCATCCAGCTTTTATGCTTTCTCACCTTACATCTATGTTATGTCCACTGTCCCTTTTTAAATTTTTTTTCCTTTCACTCACTGTATGTACAGTTATAAGATTAGTATATTGTTGCACAAAAAATGATAAAGTTGGGGACCGGGTGCAGTGGCTTACACCTGTAATCTCAGCACTTTGGGAGGTCAAGGCGGGTGGATCATGAGGTCAGGAGATCGAGACCATCCTGGCTAACACAGTGAAACCTTATCTCTACTAAAAAATACAAAAAATTAGCTGGGCGTGATGGCGGATTCCTGTAGTCCCAGCTACTTGGGAGGCTGAGGCAGGAGAATGGTGTGAACCCAGGAGGCAGAGCTTGCAGTGAGCTGAGATCGCACCACTGCACTCCAGCCTAGGTGACAGAGCGAGACTCCATCTCAAAAAACAAACAAACAAACAAAAAACCAGAAACAAAAACAAAACAAAACAAAACAAAACAAAATGATAAAGGGGATATCACCACTGATTGCACAGAAATACAAGCTACCACCAGAGAATACTATAAACACCTCTACGCAAATAGACTGGAAAATCTAAAAGAAATAGATAAATTCCTGGACACATACACTCTCCCAAGACTAAAGCAGGACGAGTTGAATCCCTGAATAGAAAAATAACAAGTTCTGATATTGAGGCAGTAATTAATAACCTACCAACCAAAAAAATCCCAGGACCAGATGGATTCACAGGCGAATTCTACCAGAGATACAAAGAGTAGCTGGTACCATTCCTTCTGAAACTATTCAAAACCATATAAAAAGAGGGACTCCTTTCTAACTCATCGTATGAGACCAGTATCATCCTGATAACAAAACTTGGCAGAGACACAACAAAAAAAAGAAAATTTCAGGCCAATATTCCTGATGAATATCAATGTGAAAATCCTCAACAAAATACTGGCAAACCGAATCCAGCAGCACATCAAAAAGCTTATCCACTACGATCAAGTCAGCTTCATCCCTGGGATGCAAGACTGGTTCAACATATGCAAATCAATAAATGTAATCCATCACATAAACACAACCAATGACAAAAGCCACTTGATTATCTCAATAGATGCAGAAATGGCCTCCGATAACATTCAACACACCTTCATGCTAAAAACACTCAATAAACTAGGTATTGATGGAACATATCTCAAAATAATAAGAGCTATTTATGACAAACCCACAACCAATATCATACTGAATGGGTAAAAGATGGAAGCATTCCCTTTGAAAACCACCACAAGACAAGGATGCCCTCTCTCACCACTTCTATTCAACATAGTATTGGAAGTTTTGTCCAGGGCAATCAGGCAAGAGAAAGCAATAAAGAGTATTCAGATAGGAACAGAGGAAGTCAAATTATATCTATTTGCATATGACATGATTGTATACTTAGAAAACCCCATCGTCTCAGCCCCAAATCTCCTTAAGCTGAGAAGCAACTTCAGCGAAGTCTCAAGATACAAAAACAATGTGCAAAAATCACAAGCATTCCTATACACCAATAATAGACAAACAGAGAGTCAAATCATGAGTGAACCCCATTCACAATTGTTACAAAGAATAAAATACCTAGGAGTGTAACTTACAAGGAATGTGAAGGACCTCTTCAAGGAGAACTACAAAACACTGGTCAAGGAAATAAGAAAGGACACAAACAAATGGAAAAACATTCCATGCTCATGGACAGGAAGAATCAATAATGTGAAAATGGCCATACTGTCCAAAGTAATTCATAGAGTCAATGCTATTCCCATCAAGCTATCATTGACTTTCTTCACAGAATTAGAAAAATCTGCTTTAAATTTCATATGGAACCAAAACAGAGCCTGCATAGCCAAGATAGTACTAAGCAAAAAGAACAAAGCTGGAGGCATCATGCTACCTGACTTTAAAGTATACAACAAGGCTACAGTAACCAAAACTTGATGGTACTGGTACCAAAACAGATATATAGACCAATGGAACAGAACACAGGCCTCAGAAATCACACTACACATCTGCAACCATCTTATCTTTGACAAACC
>NW_012108363.1:2434065-2441445 GCF_000951045.1 Mandrillus leucophaeus | reverse complement strand
AAGAGCATTCTCACCTGTGGCAATCTCTGCTTCTTGTATTCCAACTGCCTGGAATTCCTTCTCTTTGCCTCCACTCTTGCCAAACCCTGTTTATCCTATAAAGCTCATCAGAAATCTTACCTTGACTTTGGAACTTTTTCTGACTGCCTGATATATAATGTTGTCCTCTCCTTTAATAAACTCTCTACCATTCTCTAATTTAATGCTGACTGTGAGGTTATTTTTCTATTGGTAGAAATGTTCTGTCCCTTCAGTTAGGTTGTATATTCCTGAGTTTATAACCATTCTCTTAGGAGTTGAAACTCTGACAATGAATGAAAATAATAATGGCGACATTCACTGGATGCTGACTATATGCTGGGAACTGTGTTAAGAATTTTATGTGTGTGATCCCACTTGAGTCTTTGTCACGATTGAATGAAGTAGGCACTGCTGTTATTTCTTCTTTGCAGATAAGGAAATTGAAGCTAAGAGAAAGTAACTTACCTTGGGTCACAAAACTAGAAAGTTGTAAAACCAGCATTTGAACCTTTGTTTATCTAGCAACAGACTCTAAACTCCTAAACCTGTTCTTACAAGCCTAGTTTTTCACTCAGCGCACTTCATCCAAAGGGTTTTTGAGTGCCAACTAAATGCAAAGCATTGTACTAGTAACTGATTCATTGATTCATAGATATGATAACTAAAAAATAACAAAGGCAGCTCAAATTACTTTACCTGAAATGTGCTACTTCCTTTGAAGGCACAGAACATTCTCAGGGAACCCAAGTACAGCCAGCCATCGTGAAGGACCTTGTAGTGGATTAAGGATGGTTACACATTTCACTAAACTCTTTTCATTGAGAGGGCAAGCCTAGCTCCCCTCCCCTTGCATCTGAACTGAACTTAGTGAGTTGCTTCATTAGTCATGTGGCAGAAAAGAATGCAGTGCATTTCCAGTCCTGACCTTCCAGGACTGGCACCTTCCATTTTCTCTCTTTTAGAATTCCTTCAAGCTGAATTCTGAACAACTTTGAAAGAAGCCTGGCTACTTTGAGACTGTCATAATACAGAGCCCACACGTAGATGGTCAGGCTGACATTCCCATTTGAATCTTCCTGCCAACTCCACCAAAGCACCAGACATGAGAATGAAGCCATCTTGGGTATTCCAGACCAGTCTGTCCACAAGCTTCATTGGCTGAGGTTACTCAGGATAGGGAAACAAGGAGGGCAGGTCCTTACTTGAAGTGTAGCTGAGTACTTTTTAGAGACCTTTTTCATTCCCCCTGCCTACACACACACACAGGTGTGGCTGCTGGAAGCCATATTAATATTATATGACCCTTTCTCCTTGGCTAATGCTTATTAAGCAGAGGTTGAAAACTGTAACCTTAGCCAATGAAGACACATGAAGCAAGAGAACCACCCAAACAAGCTCTGCCCTAATTCCTAATCCACAAAATCATGAGATATAATAAAATGTTTGTTGTTTAACACACTAATTTTGAAGTTAATATGCTGCACAGCAAATTTGTATTAATAACTTCTAGAATCGAGGACTGTTAACCAGAGACTATTCTGTTTGGCTTTATGAGCCTATAGAGTCTTCCATCATCTTTCTTTTTTACAGGCCTCTGTCATTTTCTTTCCCCCGAGGGCTAACTTCCTCTATTTTTCTGTGCTTATAGCAAGAACTGGTCATAGTACAGCTCCCTGGTTTATACATCCTTTTAGATCAAGAGATGATAAAAAGTGAATAGTACCTCTCGTTTCAATGCTAAATTTCAGTGAGAGGTATTTTGTATTGGGCTCAGTTAGAGGCAGTTTTCAACCTCTGCTTAATAAGCATTAGCCAAGGAGAAAGGGTCATATAATACTAATATGGCTTCCAGCAGCCACACCTGTGTGTGTGTAAGAAGAGGGAATGAAGAAGGTCTCAAAAAAGTACTCAGCTACACCTCAAGTAAGGGCCTGCCCTCCTTGTTTCCCTATCCTCAAATGACTCTGCCTCTAGACTATGGAGTGTATCGGCTTCCTAGAGTGTCTCACATGCTTATTGGCACAGTATTGATCCCTTGAGTGGCCTCCATTACTCAGTGTCTTCCAGGAGTTCTTTGAAAAGAACAGGAAATTGGTAACCAAGCATGGTCAGCGTCTTTCCTCTCCTTCCCTTGGTTAAACATTCTCCTCAAGAGACTTTTAGATTGGGGACCATTTTGATCTCTTATAAATACTCATATTTACTTTATATACTTCTTTAAACAAACTCCTCTATTTAAAACATATATCGGTTTATTTAAAAAGTAATGATCGCTACTACAGATGGAAGATGTTATCTGCCATAAATAAAGGGAAACTGTAAAAATAAGCACAGTGAAAACAAATTCTTACCATTTATTGCTGGACTTTATTGCCTGCGGAAGGCTGGGAAGCTGAGATATATTTCCTTATTAGATAAGATTAGCAAATATTATAAAGGAGTTGAAGACCTACTATCACCAAACTCTGAGACTCTCTGATTTGGGTGATCAGAAGGAACGGAAGAGAATACTAGAGAGAATATGTGTGTCACTCTGCTATTTCATACTACAAGTTCATTGATGGAAAATAATCATGTGTGCACCTAGCATGAAAATATCTGTGTTGGCTGGGCGCGGTGGCTCATGTCTGTAATCCCAGCACTTTGGGAGGCCAAGGTGGGCAGATCACGAGGTCAAGAGATCGAGACCATCCTGGCAAACATGGTGAAACCCTGTCTCTACTAAAAATACAAAAATTAGCCAGGTGTGGTGTTGGGCGCCTGTAGTCCCACCTACTTGGGAGGCTGAGGCAGGAGAATAGCTTGAACCCAGAAGGCAGAGGTTGCAGTGAGCCGAGATTGTGCCATTGCACTCCAGCCTGGTGACAGAGCGAGACTCTGTCAAATAAACAAACAAACAAAAAACTCTGTGTCACTATGTTATTTCAAACCACAGGTTGATTGATCAAAAAGAATCACGTGGCCGGGCACGGCGGCTCATGCTTGTAATCCCAGTAATTTGGGAGGCCGAAACGGGCGGATCACGAGCTCAAGAGATCGAGACCATTCTGGCCAACATGGTGAAACATTGTCTCTACTAAAAGTACAAAAATTAGCTGGGCGAGGTGGTACTCGCCTGTAGTACCAGCTACTCAGAAGCTGAGGCAGGACAATTGCTTGAACCCGGGAGGCGGAGGTTGCAGTGAGCTGACATCGCGCCACTGCACTGCAGCCTGGCAACGGAGCGAGACTCCATCTCAAAAATAAATAAATAAATAAATAAATCATCATCATCATGTGTGCACCTAACATGCACATCCTACATTTTAGGAAATGTTTGCTGTTCCAGAGAGAGCCTCTTCTTGAGTTGGAATGTCTGGGTTTGAATTCCTGCTCTACCCATATACTAATCTACATGATCTTGGGAAAATTACTTTTTCTCTCTGAAGCATGGTGTTCTAAAATGAGAATTGATAGTAGAATAAACAGAATCTATCTCAGAGTGTTGTCATTAAGATTAAATGAGATAGCCCATGTAAACCACTTAGGGTAGAATCAGTTTTTAGCTCAATAGTTATTACTTTTAATATGCACTATCCATCATGGCAAGCTACACCATAGCCACTGGGTGTGAGGAAAAGAGAACAAGATGCTTCACTCATTCTGAAACACTTCACTGTCAACTTCAAACATTTGTACCTGTATATAAGGACATATGCACCTTTATATAAATGTCAATGGTATTATATGCCAACAATTTTCAATTCTTGTTATACCACAGAATTATCCAAAAGCTGTGAGAAGAAATGCCGATTTTCTAGTTTCTCTTAGATCTCATGAACAAAAAAATTCCTCTTATGAGACCCAAACATGCAGTCTTTCAAAATGTTTCCTGGGTGATTTTGTTATCCAACTGTATTTATTGGTTTCTTAGGGATACCACAACAAATTACAACAATCAGGGAGGCTTAAAACAAAGAAATTTACTCTGTCACAGCTCCAGAGGCTAGAAGTTCAAAATCAAGGTGTCAGCCGCGCGGTACTCTCTCTGAAGTCTCTGGGGGAGGATCCTTTCTTTCTTCGTCCCAGCTTCTGATGATTGTCAGCAGTGCTTGGTGTTTCTCGGCTTGTGAATGCAGAGCTCCAATCTTTTCCCTGTGCTGTTCTCCCTGTGTATCTGTGTACAAATTTCCCTCTTCCAAGGACACCAGTTTCTGGATTAGGGTCCATAATCGAGTATAACCTCAACTTGACTTTACTACATCTATAAAGACCCTATTTCCAAATGACGTCACATTCACCAGTACTGAGAATTAGGATTTTCACATACCGTTTTGGGGGACACAATTCAATCCATAACACCAGAGATGGTTAAGAGCCACTACTTTAGACTGTTTTTTTCTGTCTAATAAGAATAGCAATGATAGTTATCACCACCAGCATAATCATTTGTTAAGCACTTACAAAAATCACCTGCTGACTTATATGATGATAAAGGTATTATGTTTCCCCTATCCTCATTTTATAAGTGAGAAAACTGAATATGAGTTTCACAACTTGCTAGTTAAAAATAAAGCCAAGATAGGAGCTCAGGACTTTAGATTTTATTATTTTTTTAGGGAGACCCACAAAGACTATGGAACTTTCAGATGTCCACGTTATACCTTGGTAAGCTATCTCTGGGCTGACAAAGACAAGACTGGAATCCTATAGTTACAGAGAATACTCCTCCAATATTTCAGCAGATGAGGAAATGAGGTGGAGAAAGCCCTGACTGGAAGACTTGTTTCCCCGATTTCTACCAGTAAGTCACTTCTTTCCTGGGGCCAGAGGCATACCTGGACAGCAGGTGTTAGTGGATCCCTATCTCAGTTTCATCAAAAGCAGTTTTGTTTTTTTTTTTTAAACTTTAAGTTCTGGGATACATGTACCATGTATAGGCATACGGTATACATGTGGCATGGTGATTTGCTGCACCTATCAACCCATCATCTAGGTTTTAAGCCTTGCATGCATTAGATATTTGTTCTAATGCTCTCCCTCCCCTTGCCTCCCACCGCCTGACTGGCCCCCAGTTTGTGGTGTTCCCTTCCATGTGTCCACGTGTTCTTATTGTTTAACTCCCACTTATGAGTGAGAATATGCAGTGTTGGTTTTCTGTTCCTGTGTTAGTTTGCTGAGAATGATGGATTCCAGCTTCATCCATGTCCCTGCAAAGGACATGAATTCATTCTTTTTTATGGCTGCATAGTATTCCATGGTGTATATATGCCACATTTTCTTTATCCAGTCTATCATTGATGGACATTTGGGTTGGTTCCAAGTCTTTGCTACAATCACTTGTATATGGTGTTCTGTCTGTGACTGCAGAACAGAGTAATAATATCACGTACACAAAAGTTTAATGATAAAATCCACATGACTTGGCCATGTTCAGAACAGTTATTCTAGCTTGGCAGGGTACATCTGGAATGAACCATTTGACTGGGGAATATGTCAGTTGCTCTGAGCATTTCAGGCACATTGGACTTCCCAGAAAAGATGGTAAGGATTTCCCACTTCTGAAAATGGTGACAGAGACATTACATCTGGGGGAGGGCATCCAGGAAACTCTTAATAAATAAAATAGACTGACATAATTAGCAGCAGTTCATTAGGCCCAGCTGCTGATGCCTAGTCTCTCTCTCCCCAACCTCCAAGATTGTCCATTCTCACTCCCAGAGAGTCACCCAATTTAGGTTGACTTCTTTAAGCAGAAATTTCTAATCGCACTCTTGAGAACTGACTGCTCAAATCAAAGCACGAAGTGCTCAGGAATAATACAACTCCATCTTCAGTGCCACCCATTCTCTGTACTATTCCCCTAATTTCTTGGGCAACACACCTTTCTTTACTGTGAATTTGCAGCCCAGATGACAATCTCTGGAAAAGTATAAAGCCTTGCATTAGCTTATCTGCCAATATCTCATCGACAACTGGCTTATGGTACCTGAAATAGGTCTTCAGCTGGGCAAATCAAGACAATTGAAGAATTTTCTACTCTAATCTTCTTATTCCCTTTATCCTCAAAGGGTATTACATTAGCAGGAATCAAAGAGGGTCTCGTGCTGTTGGCAAAACTCTGGGAGGTAGAAAGGGAAGAAGTGGCAAGCACAAGACCAATCTCCCTGCTCAGAGAAGAATGGAAAGAGTCTAATTTCTGGCAGTGATATTACAATGTTCTTACCAAATGTTTGAGTTACTGAAGAACAAGGGTCACACCTTATTTCGCTTGTATCTTTTAACATTAGTGCATAGTAGACACTCAATATTGAAAGTTTCTTTGCAGAGTATCTCTCTTGGGAGATTATAATTGGGCCTGTGATTCAAGCCAATTAATTGGTGTCTGGGAAATATTGGTTAGAGCTGTGGAACTGCCTAAAATACACATTTACTCAGCCTCACTGGATGCTGAAGATTCTTTAACGCTCAGAGCCTTTCCAGTTTCTTTTTATGATTCTCCTAATGAAGCATCTGTCTGTAGTAAACTCAGAAACATTTCACAATGCATTAACATACATTGGCTCATGTTTTATTTTTTTAAATAGTGCATTATTTATAAGTGTGCTATAAAATAGCAACATTTAACTGTACATATTAATATTTTTTCTAATTTGACAAATAAATCGAAAATTATTTCTAAACACTTCTTAATTCCTTATAAACTAAGTTCATTAAATTTTTTTTATCTTTTGCCTTTTTCTGTTTTCTTTTCAGCTGTATGCTGAACCTTTCCAGCTTGTTTTTCTCCTAGTCCAGTGGGAAAGTGAGGGGGTAGGTGGAAGAAATTATAAGCACAAAACGTTCTTTTGTATACAACTAAAGTGTTTTCGTTTCCTTGCCAGGTTCTTTGGTAGTGACTATCTCTGACACTAAGAAGTTATGTCAGCTTTGCTATCAAATTGACTGATTTATGAAAGTGTTGACACTTTTTAATTCTCTTTCAGTCTATTAAATACATTGTTTTGAGTCTCTATTTGCTAACCCATAATGGTCCATAGATGAGCAGCATCAGCATCACCTGGGAGCTTGTTAGAAACTTAGAATGCCAGGCCCTACTGAAGACCTATTGGATAAGAGTCTACACTTCAACAAGATTGAAAGTCATTTGTATGAGCATTAAGGTTTGGAAAGCACTATTCTAATCCACTGGCTCTCACATTTGACTGCACTCTGGAATCATCTGAGGTATTTTCAAAAATATCAGTATTAGGTTTCACTGTCAGAATTCTGATTAAGTTGGTATGGACATTGAGTTTTTTGTTTTTTGTTTTAGTTCCCCAGGTGATTTTTGTTTTTGAGACGGAGTCTCGCTCTGTCGCCCAGGCTGGAGTGCAGTGG
>NW_012108363.1:2406261-2433160 GCF_000951045.1 Mandrillus leucophaeus | reverse complement strand
ACTTGATTTTTTTTCGTATAGGTTATTCTAGAAGTCTTGCTAAATTAGAATCAAAGGAATACCAACATAATCTCATTATTACTTATACACTTTCTATATTCGTTCTTTTTAAAAATAAAGATCATCTGGGGAGCTGGCAGAGTTCTTGACCTAGGTAGTGATTACATCAATGTTTGCTTGATAGTAAACCATTGAGCTGTACATTTTTTTGTGTGCATATTTCTGAATGTTTTACATTTTGTAATTAAAAATCAAGCAGTGTGTGTGTGTGTATAAATATATTTAATGCTTGTATGAAAAAATATAGAAAAGAAAGATCTAACAGTAGTTTCCTTCCTCTGAGGAGAAAGACTATGGAGTGGTAGGATAGCTAGGGCTTATTCTTTTTTCTTATGTTTTTCATAAATAAATAACAATTAAAAAAAAAAAAAAGGTCAAGGTGATTGAAGCACCTTGGTCAAAAGCCACTGGAAACACCAGGCAAAAATGTTATTTGTTTAGCTTTCTGCAGCAGGGGAGAACACCTTTTACAGCAACCATGGGAACATCTTATTAAAAGTGTAGAAGGCTAGTGCAGGCTCCTCATAGGATTTCTATTTGAACGGGTTAATTTACAGGTGAGATTAAGGAAGCAGGGGCTCCTTCTCGATTGGAGGCTCTTCAAAGAACAGGAGTAGTTTAGTGATTGGGTATCTTAATGCATTTTATCTAGAAGACAGGAAAATCACAGGGGCCTAGAGTTATCATTGGTAAAGAAGCAACAAATCACTGATGTCAGTCAAAGGAGGCAGAGTGTAGCTATTGGTGGCTGTAGAGTGTGGCCTCGCCTCTGCCTTGCTCCAAACATGGCCATAATGCCTTATCTTGACTGAACCTTATTCATATTCTGTGAAATCTCACAGTCTGGCTACAAAAAGCCTATTTTTTTTTTTTTTTTTCACATTTTCAAAGCATTCCTTTGAATGCTTTTTCTTGAGATGGAGTTTCACTCTTGTTACCCAGGCTGGAGTGCAATGGCACGATCTTGGCTCACTGCAACCTCTGCCTACTGGGTTCAAACGATTCTCCTGCCTCAGCCTCCCACGTAGCTGGGATTACAGGTGTGTGCCACCACGCCTGGCTAATTTTAGTAGAGATGGTGTTTCTCCATGTTGGTCAGGCTGGTCTTGAACTCCTGACCTCAGGTGATCTGACCGCCTCGGCCTCCCAAAGTTCTGGGATTACAGGCGTGAGCCACCACGCCTAGCCTTGAATGCTTTTAAGTTCCAATAACTGTAAGGATGTTTGAAAATTTGAAAAAAAAAAAAAAAAGAAGGAATATAAATGTCTGTATCTTGGTTATTACTGGTCCCTGAAAGTGAGCAATATAGGGATTCCCTTTGGAAGTGAACTCTAAACTATTATACTATAGAATAACAAAACATCATTTATAACCCAATTGCTTTTAAAATAGGGTGAAGTTTTACAGCTGAGAGTTTTTTTTTTTTTTTTTCCTATGGATTAATTTTAAATCCTAGTATAAGTTAAGGGTAAAATAATAGAAATACAGTACATAACTATCAAAAGACTAAAAGGTAAAAATGCAGTTGGAAAACAAATATCTCAGTCAATCAAATAAAAAGACAGTAAAGGAGATAGAATAAAAAAGAAAGACAAAATCTAAAATGTAGAAAATACAAAATAAGAGGTAGAAATCAGTTCAAACATGTTAGCAATCACAATTAAAATGGATTATGCTTGCCAATTTTAAGACAGAGAGTCAAGTAAGAATTTTTTATATTAAATTCTATGATGCGTAAAGAACACACATTTAAAACACAAGACCATGGGCAGTTTGAAAGAAAAATGATGGAAGGAGGCATGTCAGGCTAGAACTAAACGAAAGAAAACTGAGTCATAAGACAAATTGTATTTTAAGATAAAGAGCGTGATTAGTAATATAAAAATTATTAGATGATGATGGCAGGTTCAGTTTACCAAATTGATACAATAATTATAAAATTGTATATATCTCATATAATATCTCATATATACGCATACATGTATGTAACTATACATGCATATGGGGGTGTGTATATGATAGAAATACATATATACCCTTATCGATTCACCATTGTAGTGGAAGTTTTCAATATATCTTTTTAAATTTTAAGTCATATAAAAAATTAATGTGATTCAGAAATTTGAATGTACACAATGGTTCCATCTTTATACAGATCAAAAAAGAGACGAAAATAACTATGGTGATAGATGTCAGAATATTACTTTGGGGAGCAGCTAGTGACTGGGAAGGAACATGGGGGAGTTCTGGGGTCCTGATTCTGTGCTGTACCTGGATCTGGGTAGTGGTTACATGGGGTAACACTTGCTACCACCACCACCACTACTACTAGTACTATTTTCATTTTGTAAAAGTCCAGCATGCTGCAAATTTGTGGTTTGTACATTTTATGTATATACTTCAATAGCAAAGCAAGCAAAACTATATAAAATATTGTCAATGAATTCATATGTGCAGAAACTCTTTTTTTTTCAAGTGAGCAAGGTAAAAGTGAAACCAGAATTTGAAATAGAAGTTGTCTCTGCAGATCAGTAGAGAGGTTGGAATACAAGCTGGGAAGAGTGAAGGCACATCGTTAGAACTGGTGATGTTCTAGTCTGGGTCGACAACTTTTTTTTCTGTGACAAGCCAGATAGTAAATATTTTTGTTTTGCAGGCTACAAGATCTCTGTTGTAACACCTCATCTGTGCCATTGTCACATGAAAACAGCCACTGACAATAAATAAATGAATGAGTATGACTGCGTTTCAGTGAAACTTTATTTACAAAAACAGACAACGGACTGGATGTTGCTCATGGGTCACCGTTTGCTGGTTCTTGTTCTAATTCTGCACAGTCAGTTCACAGTTTTCTCTGCATTTTTTAGCTATATAATGTATATCAACATTACTTATATGGGTTTGCACATTTCGGTAGATATTCACTCACCAAATTCATCTGGGCTGGTATGTGGGGTTCCAAGGCGACAATACTTTTAAGATGCATTTGATATTTTATATTTCAATTGTGTATTATATAATGATATTATATAGTTCTGTTGTACATATTGTGCAGATATGCTAGTGTCATTGCTTTTTTTTAACAAATTACCTAACCTCCTTGTTTCTTCATGTAAAAAAGGAGATAAAATAATGTCAATTTTTCATAAATGTTTGTGAAGAATAAGTGAAATAATGCAGATAAAGTGCATAGCACTGCATGTAGTTCATAGTAAGCACTTAGTGCTGCTACTGTGACTACTATGATTATGGCTGTTGCTACCTCTTGTGCTGCTGCTGCTACTGCTACCTCTACTGTACCGCTACCATTAACCTCTTGTGCCTCAGTGTCAATGGGTGTAAAATGAGAAAGATGGAAAAGATAAACCCTAAGGCTACTTCTAGCTCTGCATCACAAGTAGTAGGAAATGAGTTATACTGATACACGTTTGCCCAGTTGAGGTAGTTTGATTTAATGAATAAACAAGAACAATTGTTAATCATCCCGATGTGTAATTGAGTACTTCTAAAGTTCTTGAGCATACTTGAGGACAGCGTCCTTCCTTAAGTAGTTCAAACACATATACAGCATCATTCATTTACACTAGATACCAAGAAAGTGTTTGCTGAACAATGTGTAACAGCAGGCTCACCATCAAAATGCTCACAAATCCCAAATGGGTTATGACTTTACTGTAGAGAAGGATACTTAAAAGAAGTCAAGAGAGAAAAAAATAGGGCATAGGGATAAATGAGGCTATCTAACCCATAATTCATTGTGACTAAAAAGTACAGCAGTTAAATATACTGGCCCTGAATTCTGGTAGACTGGGAGTCCATCCTGATTCTACTACTTCCTAGCTAGGTTACTGATGGGGTTTCTTCAAGCTAAAGCCTCAGTTTTCTCATCTGTCAAATGGAAGTGATAATAAAATTACATGTTAATGTCTGAGTACATATCAATTACTTGGCTTCATGCATCTATGCAATAAATGTTCAACAAAGGGCCCTTTCTATCACTAAATGCCTAAGACTGAGTGTTTGTTTGAAACATGGAGATTTAAAATCTGGACAAGCTTTAAAATTTGCAATGCTTTGAAAGAGTACCTTTTTCCTCACAAGAAATTGAGAATGAAAGAAGCTGCCAATCATTTGCACTTGCTTGGTGCCAGAAATTGGTCTAGGGATTTTGTGTATATTATTTCATGTAATCCTCATAAAACCCCACTTAAGTGAACATTGGTATCTCTCTTCCTTTTTTAAAGGAAATATGTTGATGTTGAGACAGAATGGATAACTCATTCTGGGTCATACAGCTAGGAGTTTAAACAAGGTCTCTCTGACTCCAAACCCAGTACTGTCTTCAGCTCACCAATTTGTCTCTTTTTCAACAAATTCCTTTGTTTAGCTACAGTGTTTCAGTGGTTCACATTACGCGTACATGATTTCACCTTGTATTAGCCCATTCTTGCATTGCTATAAAGAAATACCCAAGACTGGTAATTTATAAAGAAAAGAGGTTTAATTAGCTCACGGTTTGTCAGGCTGTACATACAGGAAGCATGGCTGGGGAGGCCTCAGGAAAATTACAATTATGGTGGAAGGCGAAGAAGCTGGCTCATTTTACATGGCTGGTGCAGGAGAAAGAGAGCAAAGGTGGAGGTGCTATACACTTTTAAACAACCAGATCTTGTGAGAACTCACTCACTATCATGAGAATAGCAAGGGGGACGTCCACCCCCACGATCCAATCACCTCCCACCAGGCCCCTCCTCCAACCCTGGGGATTACAATTTGACATGAGATTTGGGTGGGAACACAAATCCAAATCATATATCACACCTGTATAATTTGCGTATTGGCTTCTGATCTACTAGACATTTTTGTACCAGGGCTCTGTGGTTACCACATTCCTTTCTTGGCTTAGAAGTTAGCTTTGGAGAGCAAGAAATCTGCCAACTTTTACTTCCTTTGTATGTGCAGACATCTCCTGGAGGAAATAGTTGCTCATGTATCTCCTAAGGATAGGTTTCTTACAGAGGACTACAGAAAGATTCTGCATATGTGTTCTTCAAATTCGAGTCTCCTTCTCTCAAAGATCATTACAATCACGTTTTTATATAAATCTTTATAGAAACATTTTTTGATACTTCCCAAGAGCTATAATTACCGATTCCCAACTGAATAATTCAGTCAAATAACTTTACACTTAAGGATAATTGTTGGGTGAGGAAAAACTGAGAAACATTGGGAGGTATTTTGTCAAGTGTAGGACTTCAAGATTCAGGTACAAGAGCCCTAATCTGTGAAGGGCAGAGGCAGTATGGAACTCCTTGCCCCCAGCAAGTGTCCTGTCTTCCCATGACATACTTGGCCTCAGTGTGTTTATTACTCTAGCTTAACAAATTTGAGAGGAAATTACACTTCCTTAGGTTTTGAATGCTGTAATGATATCCACATATTGCATTCCCAAGTTGTCACTTTGACTGTAGCTGACACATTTCAACTATCCCACTTTCAACCAAGCTATAGACTGAATGCTTGTGTCCCTCTAAAATACATACGTTGAAACCTACTGTGATGATATGGGGAGGCAGAATCTTCGGGAGGTCATTAGGTCATTAAGGTAGAGCCCTAATCTTTGGAATTTGGCAGAGCACTCATAAAAGCGGCTATAGTATTAGGATTCTTCAGAGAAGATAGATAGATAGATAGACAGATAATAGGTATATCATAGATAGCTAGATAAATACATAAATACTAGAGATATATGATATATGAGAGGATATTTATTAGGGGACTTGGCTCACAAAATTACTGCGAAATCCCACAATAGGCTGCAAGCTGGAGACCCCAGGATTCAAGTAGCATGGCTTTATACAAGTCAGAAGGCCTCAGAACCAGGGAACCTATGATATTCACCTCAATTGGGGTGAATTTTCAGTTTGAGACTGAAGGTCTAAGAACTTGGAGGGGTTGCTGGGGTAAATCTTGGAGTCCCAAGTCTGGAGTTCTGGTGTCTAAGACTAGGAGGAGGAGAGTGTCCTAACTTTAAGAGAGAGAGAAAATCGTTTCCTCTCATTTTCTGTTACGTGCAGGCCCCCAGCTGAGTACATGGTGTCTGCTCATGTTAAGGGAGGATCTTTTCCACACAGTCCACTGACTCACACATCAATATCCACTGGAAGCATCCCCACAGACCAGAAATAATGCTTTACCAGTTTGCTAGGTATTCCTTAATCCAGTCCAGCTGACACCTAAAATTAATCATCATAAGTTTACTTCATGTCAACTTGGCACTTATATGTATCTCCTTAAGCCATTCGTAATCTCCAAATAAAGTCCATAACAAGATAGTAGTTTTGCCTAACGTAATTCTGCATAAAATTGAAAACACACTAATCTCTTCCCCAGAAGAGGAGGTAAAGTCCCTGGGTGATGTTTACTCTTCTCCTGTGTGTGTGAGTCCATTTTGTGTTGTTATAAAGGAATACCTGAGGCTGGGTAATTTATAAAGAAAAGAGGTTTAATTGGTTCATAGTTCTGCAGGCTGTACAGGAAACCTGTAGAGGCACTGACATTGGCTCAGCTTCTGTGGAGCCCTCAGGAAGCTTTCAATCATGGCGAAAGGCAAAGTGGGAGCAGGCATGTCATGTGGGAGAGTGCGAGCAAGAGAGGGATTCCAGGATCTTTTAAACAACTAGGTCTTATGTGAACTTATAGAGCAAGAACTCACTCATTACTGGTCATTGTCACGAGGATGGCACCAGGCATTTAATGAGGGATCCACCACCACGATCCAAACACCTCCCACCCGGCCCCACCTCCAACATTGGGGATTACTGTGCAACATGAGATTTGGAGGGTACAGACATCCAAACTGTCATTCTGATATCCCATAGATTAAATACTGTGGTGTAAAGTTAATAATACTTAAATACTGATATAAAGTCAATATATCTTATGTTACATGATAAAGGAGTAAGAGAGGAATGAAAATGAAGATATTGGCTTAATATATGTATACATACGCACAAACATTCTTTAAAAAATAGGGAGGAAATTCTCACGACAATTACTGTTCTGTTTCTATAACCGGTTATGTGGTCATAGCTTGTATTAATAACTAGCTGCTTCTTCTACCCATTCTGTATTCCCTTTGCCTTCAGCAAGCACCTCAGCTGGTCATCGTTATGCCTGTTGGGGTAACTTCAACTTTCATTCCTGAAGAGTCTGGGACGTGTGTAGTCCTGCTGGGATTGGGTTATAATATTTTCCATTGACACAATCACAGGGCATGGTGATACTAAGTGACACTCTAAGGGGTCACTTGTATTCCAGGAGACATACTTTTCTTTACCTCCCTTGTGGAGTAGTAGTCCAATTTCTCCTTGGTGGTCTGAATCAATCACCCTGGCCAACACTGTAACACTGTCTTAGCCTGCTAACTCAGAGACACAAAGAGACCAAAGTGGCTGGGTGGCGGTCTTAACTTTCAGTTCAATGTAATCATTGCTGTGTATTCCTGATGAAAGCATTCCTCTCTCATAAGTAAGACCGCTAGGCTAGCAGAGCATTAAGTCAGAGAAACAAGAAGCAAAAATTACTGTGCTAGTGGGCCACTAGGGGTGATGGTGACTGGTGCCACTCCTATTTCCACCCCTTGATTCCTGGATCTATGAATTCTGGCTATAAGGGAAACAATACTATATACAGACACTAATTCAGAGCATATACAGCCTTCTGGGGGACCTTATCCAAGCACTACAAAGTATTGTCACCTAACTGGCTCTGTAACTGTGACTTCAAAAGGTGATTCCATTATATCGTCAGCTGATTCAGGATGATGGGGGATTTAGTAAGACCCGCAAATTTCGTGAGCATGAGAATGCTACTGTACTTCTTTGGCTATGAAGTGAGTTCCTTTGTTAAAAGCAATGCTGTATGGAATAACATGATGGTAGATAAGGCATTCTGTAACCCCATGGATGCTGGTTTTGTCAGAGCATTTTGTTCATGCAAGGCAAATCTATGTTTATTTAAGTGTATGTTCCAATAAAAACAAAACACTGCCTCTTCCATGATGGAAGTGGTTTAATGTAACCAACCTGCCACAAAGTACCCTAGAGAATGGTGCCATATCAGGGGCTCAGTGTTGGTCTCTGCTGCTGGTAGATTGAGCACCCAGCAGTGGCCATAGCCAGGTCAGCCTTGGTGAGTTGAAGTCCACATTCCTGAACCCATGGTGAACCTCCATTCATGCCACCATGGCCACTTTGCTCATGAGTACATTGGACAATGATGAGGTGGCTGGAGAGAGAGGCTGACTGATATCCAGAAAACGGTCATTCTTTCCACTTGATTGTTAAAGTCCTCTTCTCCTGAGGTCACCCTTTGGTAAGCATTCACATGGGACACAGACATTTTCACATAATTTTTCCCACTCAGAGAGTTCTATCCAGATGTCTCCTCCTCATTTTTCTTAGTCAGAAAATTTCCAATCATATTACTTTCAAGTGCCTGAGCATCTGACCAAATCATTGGGTACAGCTCATGAATTAACATATTATTGCACATTTGCCCATTTCTCCCTCCAAGCACAACTGGGTGCAGTGCTCAAAGTCTCTATGCATTGAGAAGGTTATCCTTCACCACCATTCTTCAGGGATGTCCCAGAAAGGAGCTGTAGTTCTGCAACATGTGATATCTGATTCACATGTCCCACACCACTGGACCCCTGGAAATTTCGCCAGGGTATAAAGCTCCTGAATTTTAGCTGAATTTATTTCCCACCCTCTCACATGCAAACATCTTAACAATAAGTCCAGAGTAGTTTCTACTTCATACTCATTAGTTTCAATTAGCACCAATGTAACGGACTCCTGTGATATCTTGTGGAAGAAGATGATTAAGATCCTTGTAGGGTTAAATTGTGGCTTAGAGCTAGAGAGTTTGATATACTACTGAAGTAGGACAGCAAAAGTGTATTGCTGGCCTTGCCCGCTGAAAGCAAACTGCTTTTGGTGGAAGTTAAGGACAGGTATGAAGGAAAAGGAATTTACCACAACAGCTGGTGATGAGATGTGTGAATTTGCTCAAGCAATAAGATAACATCTGGTACAGCAGCTGTACTTGGAGTCATCACTTGGTTAAGCTTACAATAATATAACGTCATTATTCAGGCTCCATCTGTCTTCTGCACAAATCAAATAGGAAAGTTGAATGGGGATGTGGTGAAAATTTTTCAAGTCCTTGATGGTGGCACTAATCTCTGAAATATCTCTGGGGATGAGGTAATTGATTTATTATATTTCTAGGTAGAGGCAGCTCCATTTGCCTTTTTTCACCATAATGGCTCTCATTTCATGAGTCAGGGACCAATGTGGAGATTCTGCCAGCTGCTGAGAATGTCTGTTCCAATTACGCATCTGGAACTGAAAAATGACCACAGAAAGGGTTTAGGGACCCATTGGACTTACTGTAAGTTGGACCTGAGCTAAAACTCAATTGATTATCTGACCTACATAAGCCCCTACTCTAACTAGAGGGCTATAGTAGTGTTTTGGGTCTCCTGGGATCAATGTCAGTTCAGAGCCAGTGTCCAGTAGTTCCTGAAAGGTCTGATTATTTCTCTTTCCTCAATGCATAATGACCCTGGTAAAAGGTTATAAGTTTATTTGGGGAAAGATGGCAAAAAGATCAACAGTATAAATTTTTGGTAATGTACCAAGGTCCTTCCTGGAGGGGACCCAGGCTTCCCTTCATTAAAGGGAATCTGTTTCTGTAAACTAGCTTAAGTCTGGGAATTGATTGAGGGACCATGATTCTCCGTTTTTATAATTCAAATTAGACTTTTACCTGCAAATTTTCTGCTTATAGAGATTAAATGAGATCTTAGTAGGTTTTCTACCTAGTTCACTTCTAGAACACCATGGTTAACTAGCTAACAGCACAGAACTCCATGAATCAGTCTATTCTAATTGTTACTTTGTCTCTATTATCCATTATGGCAACTGTGCTCACCTTGCCTTTGATGATTAAGTGCCAGCACTTGGCCCTTGCCACCTCAGAATACAGTTATTTCCATTACATGTAAGTTTTTCAACTGTTTGCCCAGTTGAGGTAGTTTGATTTAATGAATAAACAAGAACAATTGTTAATCATCCCGTATGTGTTATTGAGTACTTCTAAAGTTCTTGAGCATACTTGAGGACAGTGTCCTTCCTTAAGTCGTTCAAACACATGTACAGCATCATTCATTTACACTAGATACCAAGAAAGCGTTTGACTGAGGTTCCCACTGTAAGGTCCAGCCTAAAGAGAAGAGTAATCACGGAGCTCTTCAGGGATGCTGGGGCTCCCCTAACAAATCTGTTTCTCAATGTGCTCATGAAAGGTGTGTCTTCTGGATTCTTCCAGTGTGGGTGAGTAGGTTTAAGTGACAAATACACTGCAGCGTTCCAGTCTCCCTAAGCCTTTGAATCCCTTCCTCTACAATAAACCAAGGGAGATCTGGAATCTCCAGCTTGCTCATGGTAGTCCATTTTCTTTTTTTTTTTTTTTTTTTTTTAATTTTCTTTTTAATGCACCCAGACTGGAGTGCATTAGCGCAATGATGACTCACTGCAGTCTCAACCTCCCAGGCTCAAGTGATCCTCTCACCTCAGCCTCTCAAGTAGCTGGAACTACAGGCATGTGCCACCATGCTCAGCTATGTGGGCCATCTTTGGACCCATTTTTAGACAACTAAACTGTTAGCACCTTTCTTAACTCCCTGAACTGCAACATTAAGTACAGAATCTCTGCTTAGTGGACACATGTCAATAAATTAAGCCAGACTCAACTTTATGTTCTTTCGGCCATTTTTCCACACCCTTAATGTTTATTCTCATATATTTCTCAGATTTCTGCTTGCATAAATTAGAATACTGAAGTAGTTCTTTTGGAACGTACTACATCTCCTCATGGGTCATACTCATTCCTCACCTTTAGGGGTCTGTTGGGATTTGCATCTAACTATAGGTCAAGAAGCAAAAAGCGGTGGTAGGGGTGAGTCCTGAGGATAATAAGCGGTGTCTTGCTTGGCAACTGTCTCAGGGGAGACTATTATTGCTTCCTCAGGCAATGCAGAGTGAATCCCTGAAACAGAGGTGGAAAGGACTATATGTTGTGGGTGGGGATGCTTCTGCCACTGGGGTGGGTGTCGGGAGGCCATTTCTACTGGCAAACAAGGCTCATCAGAATTTAGAAGCTCAATGTCCCCAGCTTCATCAGCATTTCCCACATTTCTCTTTCCCAATTTATAGAATCCCAGTCTTTGCCAGCCAATGCCCTTAGTAGACACCCTGTGAGGCTAAGAGTATAATTTTCATTGTAATTAAGCCAATCACATGGTAAATTCATGTGTTTGATTTAGCAATTTCAGCCCTGTGGCTATAGAACAGAAAATTCTGGCTCAGGGCACACTTAGAAGGTCATAGGCGTTTACTGGAGCTGGAGGTAAACATTTGCATCCCCGACCTCATCCTTTTCTTTCATCAGGATGAAGGAAAGTCTGCTGCAACCTTACATAAAAAAGAAAAATCCTTCTGTGACGATATTTGCTCAGCAACTGTCTGTCCAGTCTTAGATTGGCACCATCCTGGTCATTGATCCTTGTCCAGCAACATTAGAAGCAACCAACTAATGGTCATCATAGTCTGTTTTCCAAAAATGTTCGAAAGTACCATACACAGAACCACCAAGTTTCTTGCCTCTTATAAATGATTGATTAGGATTATCGAATGCAGATATTGTGCACATTTCTGTAAGCAGTTCATGCCATGGGCTATTTATTAGGGCTCTCTCTACTGTTACAGGTAGAGCCCTTAGACTTTTTAGGTCTAATTAGATTAAACAGTTAATTCCCAAAGCTCCAAAACCAATTAAGGAAACTCATCCTTAAAATTCTGTTCCTCTAAAACCACTCTTAGTACCAAAATTTGTATTAGGCAGGGTTCAGAGAGAACCAATAAGAAATATATTGGGAAAGTTGTCAGAATCAAAATATAGTCATATATCTTGGAAAAAACAAACAACAGAGTCAGAAAAGACTGAAGGGAGACTTCTTATGCACAAATGCCTGAGAACAAAAATGATCACAAACAATCTGCAAAGAATGCAACCTTGCACCAAGTCTGCTGCAACCTTGTATTAAAAAATACTTCTGTGAAGATACCTTCCCAGCAACTGCCTGTCCAGTCTTAGATTGGCACCATTCTGGTTATTGATCCTTGTAGCCACAGATAATTATCACAGAATAATTATGTAATACTATTCATTTTTCCTTTAAAAAATATTTGTCTTCTTTTTCCTCCCTGAATACACACATAGTTTACTATGGCACAAGTATTCCCATTGCAATGCCCATTCCTGAATAATTATCATTTTATTTTAGAGAATCTTCCTCTCTGTTATTTAGGATGACAAGGTATATATAGATATACATAGATATAGATTTTATATATAGATATATAGATGAGGAGTTATTTGTTAGGGGAATTGGCCTACACATGGGACTGAGAGGTCCCATGACAAGCCATCTCCAAGTTGGAAACCCTGGGATACTGAGAGCATGCCTTGGTCCACGTTTTAAAGCCTCAGAACCAGGGAAGTTGGTGGCACAATTCTCAGTCCTAGGCCAAATGTCAGAGACCTCGGGAGGTAGGGGCCCTGCTGGTATAAGTCCTGGAGTGCCCAGGCTATTTATCCTGAAGTTCTGATATCCAGGGGCAGGACAAAGACAGTCCCGGCACTAAGAAAGAGAGAGAGGAAATCCTTTGCTCTCCTTGTTCATTCCATCTGGGCCCCCAGCTGATTGCATGGTATCTGCCCACCCTGAGGATGGATCTTCCCCTCTCAGTCCACAGACGCACCTGTCAACCTCCTCTGGAAACACTCTCACAGACACACTAAGAAGTCATGCTTTACCCGTTCCCCAGGCATTTCTTAATCCAGTTAAGCTGACACCTAAAATTAACCATCACAGTGCCCCTATAAAAGAGATGTTAGAAAACTCCCTTGCCCCTTCTGCCATGTGAGGTCACAGAAAGAAGGCACCATCTACAAACCAAGAAGTGGAACCTCACCAGACACCAAATCTGCAGACACCTTGATCTTGTATTTCTTAGATTCCGGAGCAGTGAGAAATACATTTATGTTGTTTATAAACCACCTAGACTATGGTTGTTTGTTATAGCAGCACAAATGGATGAAGACAGACCTATGTGCTTTTGTGGTTAGAGTCCATAACTCATGCTTATAAAGCTGGAATAAACTAATTCGAGCCAGATGCAGTGGCTCACATCTGTAATTCCAGCACGTTGGGAGGCCGAGGCGGGGGATCACCTGAGGTCAGGAGTTCCAGACCAGCTTGGACAACATGATGAAATCCCGTCTCTACTAAAAATATAAAAACTAGCTGGGTATGGTGGTGCGTGTCTGTAGTCCCAGTTACTTGGGAGGCTGAGGCAAGTGAATTGTTTGAACCTTGGAGACAGAGGTTGCAGTGAGCCAAGATCAGGTCACTGCACTCCAGCCTGGGTGATAGAGACTCATCTCAAAAAAGAAAAGAAAGAAAGAAAGAAAAAAGCCACAAAATAAACCGAAAAAACTAATTGGTTCACAAAGACATTAAATCTACAAAATTTCCTAGTGATGTTCATGTTTATCAACCCAATTAATATTCCCTTCCTTACTGACTTGGCAGAGTCATCTAGTTTATATGTGAATATAAGAAAATAAGAAATTAAATATAAATGCATGTAAACAGAGGGAAGTACACTAACTGAGCAAGTATTCTGTACCAACTACTGTTCTAGGTGTTTGACTTAGATTATTTGAATTGCTTCTTAATACAACCCTAACACAGTATTATTATTCCCATTTATAGGCAAAGAACATGGACTCACAGACACTGGATGGCTTACACAATGTCATGAAGCCCCAAAGACTCGGTTGAAATGCATATGCATTTTCACAATACCATGCTTCCTCATCTCTGTAACGCTTACATGTTAATCCTCATACAAGCTTTTGAGTAAGTACTATTATCTTCATTTTACACTGAGGCTCAGAGAAGTTAAGTAAATTGCCCAAAATGGCATAGTTTACACATGCAAAAAACAAAATTCTCATTCTGATATGTTTGACTCCAACAAATATTAGCAATAGTACCTGGTTTTCAGGATCTCTATTTTTTACAAAAATAAAATACTGTCCAATTGAGCCAACTGACCATTGATTTGCAACTTCCAAATTAGTAGACTGGGATGGCACCCAATCAGAGTCAGCATTATATATGAATAGAGGAAATGGTAGACTCAAAATTATAGTATAATTAGCCATACATGAACCCTAACTTCTTTCTCCTGTTTAACCTAGGTGTTGAGAAGTTATTAACAATACTGATTCTTCAAAACGTAATTAAGGGCAATTGGACTTGTATTGAGCTGTGACATTATATAACTGACAAGAAAAACACAGCGGAAAGTATTTTACTTGCTAACTCATTACTACCTTGATGTGGAGAACAGGACAGCAGGAAAGACTGGGAAACCTGGTGGCAAATCCTTAGCAGGGTGTCCAATCTTTTGGTTTCCCTGAGTCACATTGGAAGAAGAAGAATTGTTTTGGGCCACATAAAATATACTAACACCAACGATAACAACAGCAGATGAGCTCAAAAAAAATCACATAAAAATCTCATCATGTTTTAAGAAAGTTTATGAATTTGTGTTGAGCCACATTCAAAGCTGTCCTGGGCCACATGCAGCCTGAGGGTGGGGGGGTTGGACAAGCCTGCCTTAGGCTGGGCTGAGATGTGAACAAAGCAAATCTGATTCTGCCATACTACCTTACCTGTGGGTGAGTAGGGGCAAGTTATTTAAACCCCTGTGGGCATTGCAAAGATCAAAGAAGTTTATGCAGGTGTAGATACTGGCACATAGCAATAAGAATTCCAGAATTGCTTATTGACTTATCATTGTAGCATCTTCCAGGGCAGAGAGCTGAGGGCGGAGGTTCCCATTTTCTTTATCAATTTCAGTCCAGTCTAAGATGTGTCTTGGTTCAATCAAGGTGCTGTCCCTTTCTCTTTATTTCTCTTTGAAAAGGAGAGGATAGGGAGCAGCTGAAGAAAGGCATGCAGGGATTTCGTGAGATGCTGCCTATAGCTTTATGGTGCAGCATGTTCTGCAGACCAGGTGTTTCAGTCACCAAATCTTTTGCAGATATTTAACAAATCAAAGCCGACAGCAGGAGGCTGTCAGCCTGACATATGATAAACACCCTCTGCAATTTAGCACTTGAACACAGAGAGTGAACTGCAGGATGAGTTAATTGCCAAGCTATCAACTGAGCTGAACTGATGTTTCTTGAGCACTCTCTAAACCAGCTGAGAATTATCCAGCAAACTCTGGGACCGTAGGGTGAAGGGAGGTTTTCAGGAAGAAAGAGAAAAATGGGTGATGGTTACCAGTGAGGGGACCGACTAGCAATAACACAAACTGTATTAACCAACTCCCAAAAATATGATTACCTAGAAGCAGACGAAACCCAAAAAGATCAGAATTAGAAGGAGCCCAAGAAATAATGTGATAAAAGCCTTCCATTTTACAGGAGGAGAAACTGAGGTCAGGAGTGAGGTAGGAGTGGAGATGTGAGGAATGCATGAAAGGCTACAGAATTTATCAGTGACAAAGACAGGAGTGAAATCTCAATCCCTTAAATCCGAGTTAAGTTTTCTTACAATCACATAATCTTGTTCTTGATTTCACTATTAAAATTTTTCCTCTGGAACTCATAGACTGCACGGTGTAGACTGGCATATTTTGGTTTTGCCAGTTACTAGTTCTGTCATCCTAGCATGTTATTTAATTTTTCTGTACCTCAGGTTCCTTACTTTATAAGTAGGTTATAATATTAGTATCTATTCCAAATAATTATCATGACAATGAAAAGAGACAATGCATGTTAAATGTTTGAAATATTGTGAAGGTTTCAATAAAATTCATCAAATATTGCTATGATTATTATTATACATTCTAGATTATTGGCTTTGAATTACTTGATGATGAGTTTGGCTGAGACTTTGGTAGTTACTGAGGATATGGCAGAAACATCAATTCTCTGACAATTGCCATAAGAACTCTCTCTTGTATTTCTGAAACACATTCTAAGCAAATAAAGCTATACAGAGAAAAAGAGCCCTGGGCCAGTATTAGAGAATTTAGTTCTGACCTTAGTTGTGAATTAGTTACTAGATTAACCACAGACAGTACATTTGACTTCTTTGATCTTCCTTTTCCTTACCGTAAAAGGAATAATATGTAGATTTTATTGTGTTATTGAGAGGATCAAATCAAACAACGCATGTGAAATATTTCATAAAATCTATGTAAACAAAGCACAATCCTATATATATTATACATATACACACACACCACACACATATATGCACATATATATATATATATACATGTGTTATGTATATTATTAATGGGGTTTATTTTTTAGAGCAGTTTTAGGTTCACAACAAAACTGAACAAACGGTACTAAGATTTCCCATTTACCCTCTGCCCCACACGTGCATAGCCTCCTTCATTATCAGCATCCCTTACCAGAATGGCACATTTGTTACAATCAATGAACCTACAATGACACATCATAATCACCAAGAGTCCATAGTTTACATTGGAATTCACTCTTAGTGTTGTAAATTCTATGAATTTGGATAAATGTATAATAACATGTATCTACCATTACAAAATTATACAGCATAGTTTTATTGCTATAAAAATCTTCTGTGCTCAACTATTCATCCCTCCTTGTCCCAAACCCCTGGCAACCACTGATTATTTTACTATCTCCGTAGATTTGCCTTTTCTAAAATGTCATATAACTGGAATCATACAGCATGTAGCCTTTCAGATTGGCTTCTTTCAATTAGTAATATGCCTTTAAGATACCTCCACATCTAAACTGAGCATGTTCATTATATGATCCAAAAATAGGTTTCCTTGGTATTTACCCGAAGGAGTGGAAACATATGTACACAGAAAAAAATGTACATGGATTTTTATAGCAGCTACATTCATAACTGCTGAAACTTGGAAACAACTTAAGTGTCCATCAATAGGTAACTGCAGTGTATCCAAACAATGGAATACTTTTCAGCACTAAAAAGAAATGCACTATCGAGGCATGGAAAGATGGAAACTTTTGTACTTTTTTAAGCCACAACTTTTAATATCTCCTTTCCTATCATTTCTCTATTTGTTCCATCATGAAGTCCTATTGATTATACTTTTAAAATGTATTTCAAATCCAACCAGACATTCACCTCCACTGCCACCATCTTAATGTAAGCCATTGCCATTTTTCACCTGGACACATTCAGTAGCCTCCTAATACGTCTCCCTGTGTTAACTCTTCCTTTCAATGCTTTTTTTACAAAACAAGTTGGCACTTCCTAGCTCAGAACAATCCAATATAAAATATAAAACCACAACACCATCATAACGCTTTATATGACTTGGCCTCAAATCTCTTGTTAAACTCATTTACCAGCATGCTCCCTCTCATGCGAGCTTGTGTGCATTCAAATCCTTGATAAAAATCATCTATTTTCTACTTCAGCTTATTGCATACACTATTTTTCCTGCCTGAAATAATCTTACCTCCACTCTTTGCTTAAATAATTTTCTCCTTATTTTTTAGGTCTCATTAAATTGTCACTTCAGAGAGGAGTTGCCTGGCCCTGCAATCTAAATCAGTGGCCTCTTGCCCTCTTTAACCTCATACTTTTCTTTCATGGCATTTAACACTTTTAATTGTGTGCTGATTTTTTTTTTTTTTCCAAAAAGATATTTCACTCTCCCATTCAGCTGTAAGCTCTGTAATGGCAAGAGACATATAATGTGTTGAACAGGCTTGTATTCCTTGAACCTAGCATAGAACCTGGTATTTAATAAGCACCCAATAAGTGTTGGTTGAATAAATGGGTAAATAAATCTGTGATTTTTCAAGATGGAAGGCCTGATGATGGGTTGAAGAGGGAGATTATGGAAAAATTTCTCATTTCAAATTGATTATGAAAATTCTGTTTTCAAGTAGAATAAAATAAGTAGTAAGAAGCCATGGCTTCTATGCAATAACCAGATATAGCTAAATTAATAATTAGAAATTTATTTTAAAATGTATTGGAAATGTATGGAAGCAAAAGAGATAGATGGATTAAATTCCTGAGAGAGAAGAGCCCTTTCCAGGTAACATGAGGTATATGGCCTTTTATTTTTTTCTGAAGGCACTTGCCAAGTCTGAAAGTAGGCTGTTAGTCTGGTTTGTTATTGCCAGGGTGGGGGCATTTCTAGGAGTAAAGGAAACCTGTAAAACATGTTATGATCATGGTTCCTGCTATGGCAATCTGAAGGCTAGAAGATTTCCTTTTGAATGACTGTTTTTTTCCACCAGAGTATTGGGTTTAAGCAGACTGAAGAGATATGGGAGGCTGTTGTACTGGGCAGGAAACAAGTAATACAATTTTGTACAGTTTTGGCGTACTTGATAGAAAAATCCCACTCATGGGAGGTACTTAGAATGAACACACAAAAGGGCTGGAGTTGTTGAAAGTGGAGATAGATTGAATTCAACCAAAGCTACAACCAGTTCAGACCCTGCTCAATGCTCACTTGGATTGAAGTGATCAGCCTTTCAGCCTGTTTCCGAGAGAGGAAAGGGCAACATTCCTTGGGAGAAAATGACATCAACCTTAGTCTGTACAAACTTTTAATATAGAGTAAGTGGCATTCAAAAAAATACTAGAAACATGAGACAGATAATGAAATATAACAGATAAGAGAAAAAGTTACCAATAGAAGCAGAGACACGGATAAAGCAAGATGATAGGGAAGACAGAAAAATAACTTAAAATAACTACTATAAATGAGTCAAAGAACATAGATGGACAATAGAGATGAAGGAGAAAATTTTTCCTTAGAGATTTCTAATCTATAAAGAAATGGACATTCTAAGATGAAAATATACATTTGAAACTAAGAACTCATTGAATGAGTTAAACAGTGGACATTAGGAGCAGGAGATATAATTAGTAAACTCAAAATAGGCCAATTGAAAGCATATCGCTGAAGCTTTGAGAAAAAAAAAAGTATGAAAGAATCAAGCACAGAGCATAAGAGACACGTGGGACACAGGTCCAAGCATTCATGTCAGAGTTCCAGAAACACAAGGAGAGAAACAAAGGTATAGGAAAGATCATGATGAAAAATCCACACTGGTTAAAAACATCAGCCTACACATTCAAGAAGCAAATCCCAAGCAAGATAAAAATAAATTGCACCTTGGTACAAAGTCAAATGCTGAAAACCAAGAACAAAGGAAAATAAACAACCAGAAACAGAAATAAAACAAAACTAAATGATATTGAGACATTTCTATGAGAACTATGGAAGTCAGGAAAAATTAGATTAACTTTACATTGCAGAAAGAACAAAAAGCTTTACTATAAAAATATCTTTCAAAAATAGGGCATTACATAATGATAAAGGATTTAATGCAACAAGAAGACTTAACTATACTAAATATATGCATCCAACATTTGAGCACCAAAATTCATAAAACAAGTACTTCTAGAGTCTAAACTTATGAAAAGACTTAGCCACACAATAATAGCAGGGGACTTTAGCACCTCACTGACAACATTAGTCAGATTGTTGAGGCAAAAAAATGAACAAAGAAATTCTAGACTTAAATTCAACGCTTAGCCAATTGGAGTTAAGACATCTACAGAATACTGCACCCAACAATCACAAAATATATATTCTTCTCATCTGTACATGGAACATACTCTAAGATCGACCACATACTTGGTCATGAAGCAAGTCTCAATAAATTAAAAAGTATATAAATGATTTGAAGCATACACTCAGACCACAGTGAAATCAATACCAAGAAGATCTCTCAAAAACCACAAAATTATATGGAAATTAAACAGATTGCTCCCGAATGACTTTTGGATAAACAATCAAACAAAGGCAAAAGTTTAAAAAAGTTGAAATAAATGAAAACGGAGACATAATATGTGAAAATCTCTGGGATGGAGGAAAATCAGCATTAAGAAGAAACTTCATAGCACTAAACGCCTATATCACGAACTTAGAAAGATCTCAAATTAGCAATCTAACATCACACATAAAGATCCAGAAAAACAGGAATGAATTAAACCCAACCTAGCAGAAGAAAAGAAGTAACTAAAATCATAGCAAAAGTGAACAAAATGGAGACCCCAAAATCCATACAAAAGATGAACCAAATTAAAAATTTATTATTTGAAAGGATAAACAAGATCAGTAGACTTCTGGCTAGATTAACAAAGAAAAAAAGAAGGAAGATGCTAATAAGCACAATCAGAAATGACCAAGGTGACAACAAAAGAAATTATCAATAGAGTGAAGAGTCATCCTACAGAATGGGAGAAAATATTGGCAAACTATGCACCCAACAAAGGTCTAATATCAAGAATCTATAAGGAACTTAAAAGTTCAACAAGCAAAACAAAACAAAACTACATAAAAAGTGGGCAAAGAACATGAACAGACATTTTGTAAAAGAAGATATACACACAACCAACCAACACATGAAAAAATGTTTAACATCACTAATTATCAGATGCATGCAGATACAAACCACAAAGAGATACCATCTCACGCAAGTCAGGATGGCTATTATTATTAAAAAATTAACAGATGTTGATAAGGCTGTAGAGAAAAAGGAATGTTTACACGCTGTTAGTGGGAATGTCAATTAGTCAGTCACTGTGGAAAGCAGTTTGGAGATTCCTCAAAGAACTAAAACTAGAACTATCATTTGACCTAGCAATCCCATTACTGGGTATATACTCAAAGAAAAATAAATCATTCTGCCAAAAAGACACATGCACCTATATGTTCATTGTAGCACTATGCACAATAGTGAAGACATAGAATCAACTTTTGTGCCTATTAAAGGTGGATGGAATAAAGAAAATATGTTACATATATACCATGGAATACTACATAACCATAAAAAAAATGAAATTATGTCCTTTGCAGCAATATGGGTGGAGCTGGAAACCATTATCCTAAACAAATAAATGCAGGAACAGAAAACCAAATAGCATGTTCTCACTTATAAAAAGAGAGCTAACTATTGGGTACACATGGACATGATGATGGGAACAACAGACACTGGGGACTCCAATCGGTGAGAGAGAGGGAAGGCGGCAAGTGTTGAAAAACTCCCTATTGGGTATTACAATCACTATTCAGGTAATGAAATAAATAGAAGCCCAAACCTCAGATTCACACAATACAACAAATCTTGCACATGCACCCCCTGAATCTAAAATAAAAGTTGAAAAAAATAAAATACATACTAATCTTCCATGTTCCTCAGCATCCTGCAACAAGCGGATGCTTCCTGTTATACACAGTCCAGTCAGGTTTCGGTCTACACTTGGCCTTGGGCTTGTAGAGTTTGCATACATTTTGTCATAGTTCATTGTTTTGCTTTTTACTATTTGTAATTGTACATAAAGGGTCTTCACAAATGGCCAGAATAAAATCATTTACAGCTAAGAACAACTGAGGCTAAATAAAAGTAATGGAATTCAACTTCACTGAAACACTGCTACTCAATGCATGTTTTTCTCATGGCCCTGCAAGTGAACTAATGGCTGAGAGAAACCACCCGGTTCTACTGGTAAAGTCACAACTTCCTGTCACATTGTGCTGTGTTGTTTGTCTGGTCTTTTAAAAAAAATCTCTGGCACTACATAATTTGATGTCCTATTGTTCTAGGAAGCACACACTACAGGACCAGTGAAGGGCTGTATAATAGGGGGGTGAAGAGGGGAGAGAAGATATATCTCCAAATTCTTTTCTTTTGTGGTCTCAGGTAGACTCATTTCTTTGCTGGTCTACAGTTCTGACTCTGGCAGAGTTTAATGTAATAATCCACATTTCTCTTCCCTTTGTTGCATTTGATTTGTGACACAAACTATCCACAGTCTTTCTTTGGACACGTAAAAGATAGCTTCAGACATAAATGATCAGACCTGGGGTTAGTTATTTCACCAGAGAAGGCCATGGAATAGTCCTCTATGTGTTGCTTTCTAAACCATTCATCCATTTCTGGTGATAGGTCCTTTCCTAAAGCATCAGAACTTTGAAACTGAAAGGGACCGCAGACTCATCTTGTCTCACTTTTCATTGTATAGATGGATAAAGTAAAGGCCAGAAAGTTAAAGACACTAGCTTAAGATTGTAATTTGTGAGAGGCAGCCATGGTATGAAAGCATCAGGCTTCCAGCCCTCAGTCCAGGGACTTTTCCCCTTTTTGTGCTCTGTCCCAGGCTCTCTACAGAGCTATTCATTATCATTCATCTTCAGACTAGGTTAAAAATTGCACCAGACTTTCCCCAAAGCCTGTCCAGCTGAATTAAACACAAAAATGCCACAGGCCCATTTTTAGTAGCTGGTCTGAGGGAAAGCTTATTTCAAGGTCGTTGGTACATAAGCATATCCACCAAGCAGATCTCTTCCCTACAAGCCCAAGCCACGGCAAGCCCAATTATTAAATTATTTGTGCTGAGATATCCTTATTAATAAAGATAGAGAAAACCAACCTTCATTTTATTCAGTTATTTAAAGGTGAAATGAGCCTCCTTCCTATCATACGATCCTTTTCTCCTCCTAGCCCACAGTGGACTTCTTGTCATTCGTGTTTTGTTTTCTAATACATATTAATTTAAAAATAATAATAAATGATTTGTTTCTCAAAAATATCTTTCAAAAATAAATGCAAACTTAAAAGATGTTTCAAAAAACAAGAGCTCAGAGAATTTGTGGCCAGCCCACTGACACTACAAGAAATATACCAAGGAAATTCTTCAGGCTGAAGGAGAATTATCCTAGAGACAATAAAAAACTCAATAAAACAATTAAAATAATTAGAAAATATAGAGTTATATAAATACTGACTATTTTAGGCAACACTAATAACAGTGTTGTGGTGTTTTTACCATGTAGAGGTAGAACACAGAAAAACAATAGCTTGAAGGCTGGAAATGAGTAAAACCATTAAAATGTTATAAAGTTCTTGCATTATTTGGGAAGCACTACTAATTAAAGGTAGACAATACAAGCTCAGAAAATATACTAAAATCTCTAGAATAACCATTAAAATAAATAGGCAAAAGGTATAACCAAAAAGCTAATGGAAGAGATAACAAAATACTCGATTAATAGAAAATAATTTAAAACAGGAGGAATCAACATAGAACAAATGGAATAGAAATAAAATAAATACCAACATGGTAAACGTAAAGCAAATTATAGCAGTAATAGCACTGTATGTAAACAGACTTAGTAATCCAAGTTAAAAGACTAAGATTTTCAGACTTGATTAAAAATACAAAATCTGTTTATAAGAGCTAGATTTTACAGATAAGCTAATAGAGGGCCTGACATAAAAATACCAAGATATACTAGGAAAACTAACAAAAGAAACTGAGTGGCAATATTATTAAACAAATATAGCTTTAATACTAGAGGTATTACTAGACCAAAAAAATTTGACTTTTTAATATAGTAAAAGGATAAACAGGCAGACATAACTATCCAATATTTCTATGCACTCAATAACATAGCATCAAAATATATAAAGCAAAACTAAGACAGAACCAAAAGGAGAAATGGAAATATACAAAGCCTTAGTTTGCATTTTAGCACACCGCTTCCAGTAAGTGGTAGAAAAAGCAGACAAGCAATCAGTTAGGATGAAGATTTAGTGTTTATGAGACAACACTCGACAAGTATAGACACACATTTCTTTTAAATACGTATGGAATGTTTACTAAAATAAACCCATATCTGAACCAAAAGCAACAAATTTCAAAAGACCGAAATCATAATGTGTATATATTCTCTTACTGCAGTAGAATTAAATTAAAAATCAATAGCAAAAATAATAAACTATTCCCAAATGTTCTGAAATTAAGTAGCATACTTTTTAGTAGCCCAGTGGTCAAAGAAGTCACCATGAAAATTAGAAATAGTTAAAAAAATTTATTTTCCGAGATGGAGGGTTAGAGGCTTTCAGCTTGCCTCAATCACTGGGAAATAGCAAAATAGTGGATAAAAATCAATGCTGTGGGAGGCTGAGGCGGGCGGATCGCAAAGTCAAGAGATTGAGATCATCCTGGCTAACACGGTGAAAGCCCGTCTCTACTAAAAATACAAAAATTAGCCAGGCGTGGGGGCAGGCACCTTTAATGCCAGCTAGTTGGGAGGCTGAGGCAGGAGAATGGCTTGAACCCAGGAGGTGGAGCTTGCAGTGGGCCAAGATTGCACCACTGTACTCCAGCCTGGGCGACAGAGCCAGACCCTGTCTAAAAATAAAAAAGTAATAATTAAAAACAATCGATTCTGTGAGGTTTAATTCAGCAAGGAAGATGATAATTCATCAGAACAGTGAAAGAAATCCCAGATCCTGGGAAGAAGGTGGCCAAGCAGCCCCTGTGCCAGCATTCAGGTAGTAATGTGAGTAAAGCTCCAGTGCATAAGAGGAGCAGCCAATCTCCACCCCCCACCCCATGTCTCACTTTTCTGCTACTAATCCTTGCAACCCAGGCCAAAGGAGAGCATCCTGTCTCTCCCCAAACCAGGAACTAGCTTAGAGAGAGACTAAGAGATGGAGAGAGAGTAAAACACCAGGAAAATCTGCAAGCATTTTCTCAGATACAGGACTAAAAGGAGGACACCATTTTAAATCCAGGTTCATACAAAATCAGTTATTGGTGATCTGGCGGCAGCAGCCACTGCAGTCAGTTTAGACTTGGCCCGGAGATTAGAGTGCTTGCTTTGGAGTGGGGGAAGGGCCCCCACAGCGAGACTTCAGTGGTGAGTGTGGATAGTGCCCCAGCAGTACGCATTGGATTAGGTTCTCTTTCGTCACAGGATTGGGGCAGGAGAAGTGTTGCTAAAACCAAAGTTTCTCCTGAGCTATGTGACTTCCAGCCAGGAACAGCTTTGCAACTTGAAACTGGTCTGCATGTATCATTACTGGGTGCCCCAGTCTGCTCCCATGGTCAGTTGTGCCAGGATTCCCCACGAGCTCAGTGGACAGGTAAGGGGGTGGACCCCATTTTCCTAGAAATCTGACACTCAGTGTGGACTGCCCCTCTGGGAGGGAGGAGCACAGCCAACAAAGTTCCCCTTGGTCAAAGGAAATATGAGTATAGTGCCAGCCACTGAAGGAGGCAACATCAATGCCTTGGAATGGACTTGAAGAGGGGGTCACATATCTTGCCCCAATCCACCTCCCCAGTGCATTGCTGCAGATGTGGCAGCAACTCTTCCTACTGGGGCCCGGGGAGCATGGGCTAACTACTGGGTACTATGCTCAGTACTTGGGTGACAGGATCATTTAAACTCCAAACCTCAGCATCATGCAGTATATTCAGGTTACAAACCTGTGCATGTACCCAGTGAATCTAAAATAAAAGTTGGGAAATTTAAAAAGAACAAAATAATGCCCTTTGCAGCAATATGGATGCAGCTGGATGCCATTATCTTAAGTGAATTAATACCCAAATAGAAAAGCAAATATTGCATGTTCTCACATAAATGTGGGAGCTAAACACTGGATACAAACGGACATAAAGATGGGAAAAGTAGACATGGCAACTCCAAAGGAGGGGAGGGAGGATGGGGGCAATGGTTGAGAAACTTCCCATTGGGTATTATGCTCATTGTTTGGGTGGCAAGATCAATAGAAGCCTAAACCTCAGCATGACACAATATACCCTTGTAACTAACCTGCACTTGTATCCCCTACCTTTAAAATGTAAAAAGAGAAACTTAAAGAAAATTAGAAAGTATTTTGAAATGGAACAAAAATGGAAAAATGACATAAATTCATTTAAAATTATTTTGTTGGACCATCTTTGAAAATTCTTTTCTTTAAGAATGTTGAATATTGGCTGAATAGGAACAGCTCTGGTCTGCAGCTCCCAGTGTGATCGATGCAGAAGACAGGTGATTTCTGCATTTCCCACTGAGGTACCCAGTTCATCTCATAGGCACTGGTTGGACAGTGGGCACAGCCCATGGAGGGCAAGCAGAAGCAGGGCAGGGCATCGCCTCACCCGGGAAGCACAAGCGGTCAGGGGATTTCCCTTTCCTAGCTAAGGGAAGCCAGGACAGACTGTACCTGGAAAAGCAGGACACTCCTGCCTAAATATTGCACTTTTCTAATGGTCTTAGCAAATGGCACACCAGGAGATTATATCCCATGCCTGGCTCAGTGGGTCCCATGCCCATGGAGCCTTGCTCACTGCTAGCACAGCAGTCTGAGATCCAACTGAGAGGCAGCAGCCCGGTAGGGGGAGGGACATCCACCATTGCTGAGGCTTGAGTAGGTAAATAAAGCAGCTGGGGAAACTCAAACTGGGTGGAGTCCACCACAGCTCACCAAGGTCTGCTGCCTCTGTAGATTCCACCTCTGGGGGCAGAGCATAGCTGAACAAAAGGCATCAGGAACTTCTGCAGACTTAAACGTCCCTCTCTGACAGCTCTGAAGAGAGTGGTGATTCTCTCAGCATGGCGTTTGAGCTCTGAGAATAGACAGACTGCCTCCTTAAGTGGATCCCTGACCCCCGTGTAGCCTAACTGGGAGACATCTCCCAGTAGGGGCCAACTGACCCCTCATACAGGCAGGTGCCCCTCTGGGACCAAACTTCCAGAGGAAGGATCAGGCAGCAAT
>NW_012108363.1:2398446-2401416 GCF_000951045.1 Mandrillus leucophaeus | reverse complement strand
GGAGCAGGGGGAGAGGTAGCGTTAGGAGAAATACCTAACGTAAACGACGAGTTGATGGGTGCAGCACACCAACATGGCACATGTATACCTATGTAACAAACCTGCACGTTGTGCTCATGTACCCTCAAACTTAAAGTACCAAAAAAAAAAGTAGATGTACAAATAAATAAAATAAAATAAAAAAATTATTTTGTGACCTAGACCCTTATAGTTAACAACTGTTAGAAATAAAAGTAAAATTGGAAGATTATGTTTTCAGATGGTATTACTAATTTGCTAGAGCTTTTATAACAAAGTATCACAGTCTGGGTGCCTTAAACATCAGAATTTTCTTCCTCAGTTCTAGGGGCTGTAAGTCCAGGTTCAAGGTACCTGTAGGCTGGTTTCTCAAGGGAACTCCTTGGCTGGCAAAGAGCTCCTTTCTCACTGTGTCTTCACATGTCATTTCCTCTCTTTGCCTGCACCTCTGGGCTTTCTCTCCCTTTTTTTTTTTTTCTCTTTTTTTTTAAAATAAGGACAGTGGTTCAATCAGGTTAAGAGCCTGCCCGTCTTGCCTCATTTAATAATAATCATCTCTCTCAGGTTCTGTCTCCGAATACAATCACATTCTGAGGTATTGGGGATTAGAAGTTCAACATATACATTTTGAAAATACATAATTCAGTCTATACAGAGGGAAAGGTTTTGGCCTGCTACCTCCATATTATTTGGGGTGGAGGACAAAGAGAAGAGGGAGAGCTGAAGAATGAAAGAAAAATTCTTGGAAAAACGAGACGCTCAGGGTAACAAAAATCCCTAATAAATTAGCTATTGTTAATAGTTAAAAAGCTACAGAGTGGCAACAATAATATTACTATCCACTAACATTCATTGCTTACTTATTATTAAGGTTTTCTTGATGATTAAGTGAGATAATCATGTAAGACTTCAGCAAAATTCACAGCACAGAGCAAACATTCAATGTTATGTATTTTTATGATTTCTGAGTTTGTGTTGTTCTTTCTGGAAGTGGCAAGCAGTGGCTCAGAAGCTTAATTTTCTACAAGTATGTAACTGTTAAAAATGTATGGTGCTATATTATTAAGTTTGTTTCAAAAAGTACAATGGCAAATGGAGGTTAGAAGAGGTGTGCTGAATGTGTAATGAAAAGTGCTGGTTGTCATGGTAAAGAGAGGCTCGAATTAAACAGAGCATGTTTTATTTAATTTTAACTCTTATCCAAATGTCTATGAGACTCTTCTCTCCTTTGGAAAAGGATATAAGTAAGGTCTAAAAAATCGATTTCTCATCAACAGGACATTTGTCAAATATGCTATACATATATGTAAGCAAGAAGGGACAAATTGCTTTAAGTTCCATTTTAGTTGAGGGTAAAAGGAGAAAAGATGGAATTGTGTCATAGACAAGCTTTTTGATATTACCCTCAAAGTTCTCTACCACTCCTTCTGTTCCAAGGGAACACCTGCAGTAAATAATAGTAACAGTCCTTCTTTTGAGTACCTAAAATAAGGCACACACTGGCTTTTTCTTCCTCCCAACAACCCAGTAAAATAGGAAACTGTGTCTCAGAAGGGTTAAATGTCACAATAAGTTCAAGTAGCTATAAATGGATGAACTTAGATGCAAATCCAAGTTTGCTGAATTGAAATCTCATCCTCTTTCTGCTAAAGGCATATTTATTTATTCAGTGGTTATTGGGAGAAGTGAAGACACAGACCTAATCCGGTGACTCATCATTGCTGAGCACAGAGTCTGAGGCTTACTGCCTGTCTTCCTCAGGAGCTCTCAGAACTGGGACTCTGTCCCACGTGGTTACTGGGTGGCCAGCTGGGTAACCCCCCTATGACCTTCCCATCAGTCACCCTTCTGTGCTTTCCTGTGTGCCATTCTTACTAATCTTAGGGACTTTAGTAACAACCTCCCAACTCACTCCCCTGTCTCCAGTCAGTTCTTAATTAGAGTTACCCTCTATATACACTGCTGTATGCTCAGATTTTCTGAAGCGCTATTTACTAGATGTGATTATTATAGAATTTGGAGGAAAAAGAAAGCAAAGTGGCAACTCAGGTTTTAGAATAAGAGTAAAAAAAAAGGGGGTTCTAGTGCTTGCTCTCCCATTAACTTCCTGACCTTGAGTAAGTCTCTAATCTAGTTGTTTTAAACCATAGCTCATATGTGTAGCCTTTCTTATTATACTAAAATTTTCTGTTAGTGCAGTCAAATTTCAGAAACAGAGTTCGTTATGAAAACATCCCAAGTCTAGCTAAAAAGCCTCTAGATAATGCTTTCCAAATGCCTTATGTTTCTCAAATTGTTAACCTTTGTATTAAGATTTGTGTTGAAAATCTGTCACTATTTTAAATCATTTTCTAGATGTGAACTTCTAATTCAGAGAGGTAGTGGGACTTGTCTAAGATTTAGCAGTGGTTGCAGATCTGAGCCATAAAGAGACCCTGTGGTAGATGCATTTCATCTTAGGAGGTGGTGATATAGTTTGGATATTTGTCCCTTCCAAATTTTGTGTTGAAAATTGTTCCTCAGTGTTGGAGATGTGGCTTGGTGTTTGGGTCACGGAGGTGGATCCCTTATGAATGTCTTGGTGCCGTCCTTGCAGTAATGAGTGAGTTCTTGCTCTATTCATTACCTTATGATCTGATTGTTTAAAAGCAGCCTGGCCTCTCTCTTGCTCACCCTCCTCCCCATTCCCCTTCTGTCATGATTGGAAGCCTCCTGGGACTCCGCCTGAAGTAGATGCTGCTGCCATGATTCTTGTACCGTCTGCCCAATCATGAGCCAAATAAACCTCTTTTCTTTTTAAATTACCCATGATAATTCAGATACTCCTTTATAGGAAGGTTCCCCAACCTAGGGGCCACAGACTTCGACTGTTCCGTGACCTGTTAGGAATCAGGTCGCACAACAGAAGGTGAGCAGAGGGCAAGTGAGCATTACTGCATTATTGCCTGAGCT
>NW_012108363.1:2396504-2398396 GCF_000951045.1 Mandrillus leucophaeus | reverse complement strand
CTCCAGCAAACTCCAGCAGACCTGCAGCTGAGGGACCTGCCTGTTAGAAGGAAAACTAACAAACAGAAAGGAATAGCATCAACATCGACAAAAAGGACATCCAGACCAAAACTCCATTTGTAGGTCACCAACATCAAAGACCAAAGGTAGATAAAACCACAAAGATGGGGAGAAACCAGAGCAGAAAATCTCAAAATTCTAAAAACCGAGTGCCTCTTCTCCTCCAAAGGATTGTAGCTCCTTGCCAGCAATGGAACAAAGCAGGATGGAGAATGACTTTGATGAGTTGACAGAAGTAGGCTTCAGAAGGTCAGTAATAACAGACTTCTCTGAATTAAAGGAGGATGTTTGCACCCATTGCAAGGAAGCTAAAAACCTTGAAAAAAGAATAGATGAATGGCTAACTAGAATAAACAGTGTAGAGAAGATCTTAAATGACCTGATGGAACTGAAAACCATGGCATGAGAACTACATGATGCATGCACAAGCTTCGGTAGCCAATTCGATCAAGTGGAAGAAAGGGTATCCGTGATTGAAGATCAAATTAATGAAATAAAGTGAGAAGAGAAGTTTAGAGAAAAAAGAATAAAAAGAAATGAACAAAGTCTCTAAGAAATATGGGACTATGTGAAAAGACCAAATCTATGTTTGATTGGTGTACCTGAAAGTGATGGGGAGAATGGAACCAAGTTGGAAAACACTCTTCAGGATATTATTGGGGAGAACTTCCCCAACCTAACAAGGCAAGCCAACATTCAAATTCAGAAAATACAGATAACATCACAAAGATACTCCTCGAGAAGCACAACCCCAAGACACATAATTGTCAGATTCACCAAGATTGAAATGAAGGAAAAAATGTTAAGGGCAGCCAGAGAGAAAGGTCAAATTACCCACAAAGGGAAGTCCATCAAACTAACAGCAGATCTCTTGGAAGAAACCCTACAAGCCAGGAGAGAGCGGGGGCCAATATTCAACATTCTTAAAGAAAAAAATTTTCAACCCAGAATTTGATACCCAGCCAAACTAAGCTTCATAAGTGAAGGAGAAATAAAATTCTTTACAGACAAGCAAATGCTGAGAGGTTTTGTCATCACCAGGCCTGCCTTACAAGAGCTCCTGAAGGAAGTAGTAAACATGGAAAGGAACAACCAGGACCAGCCACTGCAAAAACATGACAAATTGTAAAGACCACTGAAGCTAGGAAGAAACTGCATCAACTAACGGGCAAAATAACCATCATAATGACAGGATCAAATTCACACATAACAATATTAACCTTAAATGGTTAATATTGTTAATGGGCTAAATGCCCTGTTAAAAGACACAGATTGGCAAATTGGATAAAGAGTCAAGACCCATCAATGTGCTGTATTCAGGAGATCCATTTCATGTGCAGAGACACACATAGGCTCAAAATAAAGGGATGGAGGAAGAGCTACAAAGCAAATGGAAAGAAAAAAAAAAAAAAACCGGGGTTTCAATCCTAGTCTCTATTAAAACAGACTTTAAACCAACAAAGATCAAAAGAGACAAAGAAGGAAGAAGACCATTACATAATGGTAACAGGATCAATTCAATAAGAAGAGCTAACTATCCTAAATATATATGCATCCAATACAGGAGTACCCCAGATTCATAAAGCAAGTCCTTAGAGACCTACAAAGAGACTTAGACTCCCACACAATAATAATGGGAGATTTTAACACCTCACTGTCAATATTAGACAGATCAACAAGACAGAAGGTTAATGAGATATCCAGGACTTGAACTCAGCTCTGCACCAACCAGATCCAATAGACATCTACAGAATTCTCCACCCCAAATCAACAGAATCTACATTCTTCTCAGCACCACATTGCGCTTATTCCAAAATTGACCACACAGTTGA
>NW_012108363.1:2350730-2396454 GCF_000951045.1 Mandrillus leucophaeus | reverse complement strand
TTTTTTTTTGAGACGGAGCCTCTCTCTATCGCTCAGGCTGGAGTGCAGTGGCGCGATCTCAGCTCACTGCAATCTCCACCTCCCGGGTTCATGCCATTCTCCTGCCTCAGTCTCCCAAGTAGCTGGGACTACAGGTGCCTGCCACCACACCCGGCTAATTTTTTGTATTTTTAGGAGAGACGGAGTTTCACCATGTTAGCCAGAAAGGTCTGGATCTCTTGACCTCGTGATACTCCCACCTTGGCCTCCCAAAGTGCCGGTTATAGGCATGAGCCAACGCTCCCGGCCGTCACAGGTATTTTCATGCTAGGTGCACTCATGATTATTTTCCATCAATGAACTTGTAGTATGAAATAACAGAGTGACATACGTATTCTCTCTTGTATTCTCTTCAATTCCTTCTGATCACCTGAATGAGAGAGTCTCAGAGTTTGATGATAGTAGGTCTTCAACTCCTTTATAATATTTGTTAATCTTAACTAATAAGGAAATATATCTCAGCTTCCCAGCCTTCAGACTCAATCTCTTGATCTTGTGATCCACCTGCCTAGGACTCCCAAAGTGCTAGGATTACAGGTGTGAGCCAACTTTGCCCGACCCTAATGCCTGATCTGAAGTGGAACAGTTTCATCCCAAAACCATAACCCGCCCACCGCCCGGAACCCCCAGGTCCATGGCAATGTTGTCTTCCATGACACCAGTCCCTAGTGCCAAAAAGGTTGGGGACCACTGCTTTATAGCAATACAAAATGGACTAATATGGTGGCTTTGTTTATAGGCCTCAATTGTGGCACATGAGGTAAGGAAAAAATGTCTGTAACTGCTGGAAAAATAGCTCTATATTTCTTTTGCCAAATATATATAAACTCAATTCAAAGACGGAATTCCTAACTGGAGTTTCAGCAATTTCTAAGGGTGTTTAAATAAAATAATTAGTGAAATAGTCAAAATCATAACATCTTATTTGATTGAACTTGTGTACCTTCAGAGTCAGTATTCTATCTAGTATGGAATAGCTAAACAATGTAATCAGAAAGGCTGTACTGTGAAAATCAAAGTGAAGATTACAGATTCATTTTTCTTTTCTCTGACAGAAAACGAATACACAGATCAAGGCTGAAACAAACAGAAAATGGGAGGAGAGTGGACAAGAAAGAGAAACACAAAATATTGGAACTAGATGAGCATGTGGTACTCCCATTTGTTTTTCACATGGGGAAACTGAGGTATGTAAAATGGCTGATCTAAAATTATTCTTATATCAAATACTTGAATTCTATAGTCTAGTGGAGCTTATGGACAAGACAAAAGCTTGGCCTGGTACCCAAGTCTCCAACATTTTTCCTGTCATTATTTTTGTGTTGTGGTTGAGAAAAATGACTTGGAAGTCAGACAAAACAAGTGTTCACTATGCACTAGTGGTGACTTTGGATGAGTTAATTAATTTGTCTTGGGCTCGTTTATTCATCTGTAAGAAAAAAGGGGAAAATAATATCTACCTCGTAAAGACATTGTGAGGATACAGTCACGTAATGCTTGTAAACTGTTCAGCTCAGAGCCAAGCATAGAGTACTCAATGAATATTAATTGTCACCACCACAATGCCACACTTTCTTACCATTTCGTTTTGTGAGGTCGTGGGCATGACTGCTCTCAGCACTGAGTGCAATCTAGAAAGACACTGCCAAGGTTTTCTCAACTTCTGTGATGGTAACAATCACCTTCTGTCCTGTTAATCAGGCCCCCCAACCCCCCTCCCTCATCTGGAAATTCTGATTTAGTAGATCCTGGGTTGGGAGCAGGAGCCTATTTTTAATAAGTGACTTAAATGATTGCTTAGAGAGGGACTCACATCTCACAAGGCTATCTCATCACCCTTTGACAACTCCATGATTAAACTTGATAGAGGGAGAAAAAGCAAGAGCAAAAATGATGAGAATTCTTCTTCCCTTTCTCTCTCTTTTCTACTCTAAAATAGTGAGGATTGGAGAATTATACACTGGAGAATCATGATGCTCCAGGCACTCTTCATTATACAACTTGCAGAGTCCCTCCACCATTTTTATGATGTAGATGCTGTCACTTTATATATGAAGAAAAAACAATTTATGCTGTCATGTGGGGTGATGTCTAGCCTAAAGCAAGTGCTCAGTTAACATTTATTGCATGAATAATGTTATACAACTGTTTTTTGTTTTGTTTTACGAATTAAAATAATTACACATTGCAGTTTATTCAAGACAAAATTACGAAATGGTTGACATTTATTGCTGATACTCTCATGTTTTCTTTCTGCTCTTCCTTCTGTTATAGTTGTCCAGTGTCCTAGTACTTGTCATATCCAGACCCTGACTTTTCAGAGAAAGGGACCCATGTTGTTAGGGTCTTCTCTTAACTATGATAGTTTGAGAAATTTCTTTCATGCATAAAATTGGTTTCAAATTAGGTGGTTATGAGTCAAAATAATTTGATTTAAAAAAACTCATGGTGGTGGGGGGAGAGGTTCAATAGGTGAAGTGCAGCAGATATTTTTAGGGTGGTGACACTATTCTGTATAATACTGTAATAGTGGATGCATGACACTATGAATTTGTTTAAGTACTTAGAACTTTATAGCACAACAAATTCAGAAAATAATTTAAGAGGTCAAAATTTGGGGGTGGAATGTGGAATATGAAAAAATAGGTTAACTGTGTTACAAATGTGTGAACTACTTAACTGGGCAGGGGAAAAATGTGTTGACCTAAATAATGTTGGAAATAAATAGTCTGTAAGACTAAAGATAAAAGAAACTGTTCATAAGCACCATGCCCTGGTTGATACAGTTGTTTCCATGAAGGTGTGGTTTAACAATTCTGATACCACTATACTTGTACACTGGCATTAAACGATTAAATAAATGGATGGTGGATAGTGGGATTCAGATTTCTCACTGTTGGAGAGGGAAGTTAAAAATAAACAACATCAGAGGGCTAGAATAATCCATGGGATAATAAATTAAAGTTGGAGACATCAGAATAAACTCATCTTTAGCTTATATAGATATGGCTGGTTTCACATAGAAATATTTATAGATATGCCTACAAACATGGGTTAGTACATATACTTATATTTCCTTGTTCTGTCAGCTGAAAGGGCCTAGACGAAAGGACATCCCAGTGGAAGTCAGCACATGTTATGCATAGATATTGGCTTGTAATAATATTCTCTATTAAAAGAAACCAGAGCTCCTGGGAGAAGTGACTGATATTACAATAGCAGAAGAAACATACAAATTGGGCCTGAGTACTTTGTAGTGCCAGAAGGTTAAGAAGGACCAAAAGACCCCACAATTATGAAGGTATGTCAATGTCACAGGGACACAGAAACCTACCTAAAGAGTTGCCAATGCACAGAAACCAACGTAAAGAGTTGCCAATGACCAAAGCTGGAACAATATGAGGAATAAGATAAATTAGTATTAGATTATATCTCAAATTATAAAGTGAATATTCATGAGTCCATACTCCTATAAACAAGTGCTTGAATAAACAATGGGAGAGAAGAGAAAAATCTTCTAGGCAGAAGAATTCCAAATAATTTATTTAGATACTTCAGTCTCAAGGAGATCTGACATAACCCTCCACTTCTTGAGTGTGTGCTGTGCAGTCTCTTCTTTCCAAAGAAAACAATCTGAAAAGTGGGAAAAAGACAAGTCTCACTGTGGAGAAACTTGACAACACTACCTCAGCCAGGTGATCAAGGTCAACATCAACAGTGATAAATCATATTGACAGTATTATGTCCCTGATATGATAAGAATGGGACTTTCCTTTCGTGGTCATCCTCCCCAAACACATAACCCCAGTCTAAGCATTAAAAAACTTGAGGAATGTTCTATAAAACACCTAACCAATATTCCTCAAAACTATCATGGTCCTCAAAAACAAGGAAACTGTCATAGCCAAAGAAAAGCCTAATAACGATGAAATGTGATATTTTTGATGAGAAAATAGATCAGAAAAAGAACATTAGGTGAAAAATAGTAATAAGATTTAAGCTTTAGTTAATCATAAGGTATCATTATTGGTAACCAGTGTGTCATATTAACTGGTAACAGACATTAATAATTGAGGAAACCGGGCATGGGATATATATGGATGCTTTTGTATGATCTTCCCAATTTTTCTATAAATCTAAAACTATTGTAAGATATAGAAATTATTTTTAAAATGGTGGAAAACATATTCCTAACTTAAGTGAAATCTGGCATTATAATGCTCTTGTTTAGAAACATCTGTTAGCATATTTGAGTTTCAATGTTCAGATGTGTATTTAGTGCCGAGAAAACGCTTCCAGGATAATATTTAAACCCAAATATGCTCATTACTCCTGAAAAAAAAGTCTCCTTTACTAAAACAGTTTTGAGATTGATGGTTTAAAAGGCTTCTGTTTTTGGAACTAGAACCCTTCACCTATTGTGACTTGTATGATGGCAGCAGAAGCAGCCATTACGATTACAGTCTACTTAGATTTTACAATAATTTGTTTTAAAGCTTTAAGATTTTCACTGAGGAGCGGGAGAAAAAGATGCTTAGGAATAGTGAGCTATTTGTATATTTTTGCATTTAGTCCTTTTTGTGCTGCTATAACAGAATACCATAGACTGGGTAATTTATAAACAACAGAAATTTATTTTTCACAGTTCTGGAGGCTGAGAAGTCCATGATCAAGGGGCTGGCAGGTTCAATCTCTGGTTCTAAGATGGTGCCTTGTAGCTGCATCCTCCAGAGAGGAGTAACATTTTGTCCTCACGTGGCAGAATAGTAGGAGGGAGCGAACCCACCCCTGAAACTCCGTTTTAGAGCTGTATTAACTCACTTATGAGTTCAACACCTTCATGACCTAAACACTCGCCAAAGATGTCATCTTCCAACACTGTGGCAGTAGGGATCACGTTTCTAACACACGATTTTGAGGAACATATTCAAACCATAGCAGTGTTATCAGCTTTTGCCTACTTCTTCACTCTAATAGTAGAGTTCACATTTACTGAAAAGGGAACATACAAACTGAATTGAGTGTGTTTAGAGATCTAATATAGATTTTTTACGTATGAGGTTTTTTAAAAAACAGTCCTTATTAATCCTTTGTCATGTGGATTTTCTATGTAAAAATACGTATTCTGTTTCTATGCTTTAATCTTGAAATGAGACTTTCTTTTTCTTTTTTCTTTTTTTTTTTTTTTTGAGACAGAGTCTCGCTCTGCCGCCCAGGCTGGAGTGCAGTGGCGCCCTCTCCGCTCGCTGCAAGCTCTGCCTCCCGGGTTCACGCCATTCTCCTGCCTCAGTCTCCCAAGCAGGTGGGACTACAGGTGCCCGCCACTACGCCCGGCTAATTTTTGTATTTTTAGTAAAGACGGGGTTTCCCCATGTTAGCCAGGATGGTCTCGATCTCCTGACCTCGTGATCCACCCGCCTCGGCCTCCCAAAGTACAGGGAAACGATACTTTCTAATAATACTAATATTAGAAAAACATCAGATAATATAATACTTTATTTTTTTTTGAATCAAGACTTGAAGTTTCGATATAATAAGTAAACATTTAATACAGGATTATTTGGGAACTCATGTAATTAATGTACATTACCAAATATTGATTGAGCCAGTTAGTAATTATAATATATCAGCAAATTAGGGTATTAATATGTGCATTTAAACAGGTAAGTGATATGCTTTAAAGTAACTAAATACTTATTTAGCTTGTGAGAATGATTTGAATAATTTATAATTGGTGTTTTTTCCCACAAATTTTTGCAGGAATTTCAAGCACTCTTAGAGTGTGCAATTTTAATTTAAATGTGGAGTGGTGTGAGCAAAAGTCTTGGAAAAATCACAATACTAATTTCCAATTTTCTTCCGTTTGGAATGCCCTTTCTCAGTTTTGCGTGTAAAATCTTTAAAGTTGTGCCGATAACTGCCTTTCCGCGATAGCCTTATCATTGCCCGGATGCGTGTAATTTTCCCCTCTTCAGAAGCCCTGCTAACTTATCAGATAAATTGATTACGAACGGGAAAAAAATTCTTTCAACTAGCTGGCTTCAAGGGAAGAGACTCCAGAGAAAGCCAATATAAATATTTCTCTCTTAATAAAGGCATAAGGAAAACAATGCAAAGAAATGAATGTCCAATCAAAGATTATCAGGAGAGACTCACAGGCTGACTTCAGGGCATTGTATCTTTAAACATCTGGTTTACGACTTCTAGACAATACGGATTGAGAGGAGGAGGTAGATTTCATTTTTTAGGAGGTTGTTAATGTGATTAAAAGCAATCAGATAATTGTTCAGACATTTTAGCAGGAATTTCAGTTACAGTATTCCCCCTTTATCGGTGGTTTTGCTTTCCATGGTTTTAGTTGCCCTTGGTAAACTGTGGTCTAAAAATATTAAACAGAAAATTCCAGAAACAAACAATTCATACATTTTAAGTTGCATGCCATTCTGAGTATCATGATTAAGTCTTGCACCATCCTGCTCCATCCCGGACAGGAAGTGAATCATCCCTCCTTTCAGCAAATCCCTGTTTTATATGCTATTCTCCCATTAGTCATGTCATCGCTGTCTCAGAGTTTTCAGATCAAAAAAAAAAAAATACCATATATTGGGTTTAGTACTATCTGAGGTTTCAGACTGCCACTAGGGGTATTGAAACTTATCCCCAGAGGATGAGGGGGAACTACTATACTATATTTTCTAGGAGGGGTTATAAACAATGTCATGCAAAAGAGTTCTGTTCTGGGTGACATTTAGAAAATTTTCTTTTCCCTGCACTGAAGGGCTGATCTGAAACAAAGCACTTGGTGGTAGACTGCGTAACACAAGAAGCAGAGGAATATTACAAGTTTTACTGGGAGAATTTTTGGAGGGAACAGTCTCTTTTTTCTCTCGTATAGGGTTTTGCAACGCATACATGGACCAGTAAACTAAGAAAATGCCTCTTCTAATGATCAATTTCATGTTTTCACACTTAGGTTCTATGCAAGCCCAAGGAACAGAATGCTTTTTCGTGTCTGAGTAACAAGAGGATTTTATACTTGTGTGACCTCACACATATTGTGGTGTTTGTGCTGCATTACATCAAAGTGAGGGAGGTCATAATTCTGATCATAAAACAGCACATTAATATCACTAATCAGCTGCAATAGATGAGCAAAAACTGCTGATTATTTATTTATTTAATTTATTCGTGTGTGTTTGTTTAGATACATAATATTTGTGCATATTTATGGGGTATATGTGATATTTTTATACATGCATACATTATGTAATGATTAAATCAGGGTATTTAAAATGGATATTCATTCACCTCAAACATTTCTCATTTCTTTTTGTTGGAAACATTTCAAATTTTCTCTTTTAACTATTTGAAATACACAGTATATTATTGTTAACTATTACCACCTTACTGTGCCACAACACTAGAACTTGCTCCTTCTAGCTACCTGTGTATTAGCACCCATTAACCCACCTCTTATTACTCCTCACCCTACCCCCTCCAGCCTCTTCATTATACTCCCTAGCTCCATGAGATCAAAATTTTTAGCTCTCACATATGAGTGAGAACACGCAATATTTCTCTTTCTGTGAAGAGCTTATTTTGTTTAACATAATGACCTCCACTTCCATCCATATTGCTGCAAATGAAAAGATTTCATTCTTTTTTATGACTGGATAGTAATTCATTGTAAATGAACATTTTCTTTGTCCATTTATCTACTAATGGACATTTAGATTAATTACATGTCTTGGCTATTGTGAATAGTGTTACAATAAACATGGGGGTGTTAGTACACCTTTGATATACTGATTTTCTTTCCTTGGGATACATACCCAGTACTGGAATTGCTAGATTGTATGGTAGTTTTATTTTTAGGTTTTTTTTTTTGATAAACCTCCATACTCATTTCTATAATGGCTGTAACTAATTTACATTCCCACCAACAGTGTGTAAGAGTCCCCTTTCCTCTGCATTCTCATCAGCATTTGTTATTTTTTAAGACTGTTGTTTCTGGAAAGTTTACTTGCTACCTTAGAAATTGGAGGTGCCTGTTTTCCCCTCAGTACTGATTACATATACAAAAAACCACAGGCTTCCGCAAATCAATTTAACTTCCTATATATTCATTCAAATGTTGTATTCACAAACAAGAGACTATCCTCAATTCAGTTCCCATGTAACAAAAGAAGCCCCAAATTTATGGGTATTGAGGTTTCTAGTTTCTTCTTTTATCTCAAATTGCAATAATTTCACTTGCAACAAGAAACACAAATTGTTAAATAAAATAGGATATTTTAAGTATATGCTTAAAACCAGTGAAACTAAGGCAATGAGAGAAATTCAGAATAATTTTGAATCACTAATGCTTTTGTCAAAAAAGATATTGATGTGGATACTACATTAAACTTAACAGTGGAACAGTGGAAAAGATGATAGAAATTCCAATGACAATTAGAACTCCTTGTACTCAGTTTTTAGTAATTGACAGAGTGAGCAGACAAAAAATCCGGGGGGATATTTCAGCATATGCATAATATGCAATATATTTTCTCAGCTGCTTGGGAGAATGGAAGGCTACCTAATATTTTCCTTTACCTTTGTTTAAAACAAGAAAATAAATACCAGCATAATTTTGTCATTTTATAAAGGTTTCTTAAGTATTCTTAGAGCTATAGTGTGAATGTTTGTGTAACTCTCAAATTCATATGTTGAAATCCTAAACTCTGAGATGATGGTATCAAGAAGTGGGGCCTTTGGGAGGAGATTAGGGGAATAGCCCATGCCTTCATGAATGGGATTAGTGTTTGTATCAAAGAGGTCTGAAAAAGATCCCTTATCCTCCTTGCCATGTAAGGTTACATTGAGAAGGTGCCATCTATGAAGGTAATGAGCGTTTACCAGACACTGACTTTGTTGGGACCTTGACCTCAGACTTCCCAGCCTCTAGAAATATGAGAAATAAAGTACTGTTGTTTATAAGTCACCCAGTCTATGGTATTTTTTAATAGCAGCTTGAAAGAACTAAGATACACAGAGTGATGAACTCTGGACTTGTATTAATTTGCAAAATAATTTATGATAAGATAATTAGTTCAGTCACTGTGGAAAGCAGTTTGCAGATTTCTCAAAGAGGTTAAAACTACCACTCAATCCAGCAATCCCATTACTAGATGTATATCCAAAGGAAAGTAAATTGTTCTACCAAAAAGACATACGTGCTCATATGTTCATCACAACACTCTTCACAATAGCAAAAATAGAATCAACTTAGGAGCCCATCAGTTGTGGACTGGATAAAGACAATGCAGTACACATACACCATGGAATGCTATACAGCCATGAAAAGGAACAAAAGCATATACTTTGCAGTCATATGAATGTAGCCGGAGGCCATCATCCTAAGCATATTAGTCCAGGAACAGAAAACCAATACTGCATGTTCTCACTTATAAGTAGGAGCTAAACACTGTGTACACATGGACATAAAGATAGGAACAGACACTGAGGCCTCCTAGAAAGGGGAGAGAAGGGGGAAGGGAAGGCCTGAAAAACTACCCATTGGGTACTATGTTCACTACCTGGGTGACAAGATCATTTGTACTTCAAACTTTGGCATTATGCAATATGCCCATGTAGCAAACCTGCATGTTTCCCCCGAATCTAAAATAAAAGCTGAATTTATATAAAAAATTAACTTGAGCTTACTGTAATTGTTTCACTTTATAGACTTTAATTTTTTTAACCTTTTGACTTTTTTATAACACTTAGCTTAAAACCAACACATGTGCAGCTCTACAAAAATTTTATTCTTTATACCCTTATTCTATAGCTTGTTTTAAGAATTATTTATTTATTATTTTAGTTTTTAAACTTTTTGATTAAAAAGTAAGACACACACACATACATTAGCCTAGGCCTACATGGAATCAGAATCATCAATATTACCATGTTCCACTGCCACAACTTTCCCAGTCCTCATTGTTGCCTCACTGGAAGGTCTTCAGGGGCAATAACATGCATGATACTGTCATTTTCTATGATAACAATGCCTCTTCTTCTTTTTTCAAATGATTTTGTGAAGAATCTACTATATTTAACAAAAATCTAGAATATACCACAATTTTATTAACTATAGTCCTCATGTTGTACATCTGATCTCTAAACTTATTCAAACATTAATATTATTGTTACCATCAGTCTCCGGATGTAAAACATTATTAGTTAGAAGAATAAAGTCATGTACCTGCTTTTCACAATCACATTTACCTCATTCATTTGCCCTGATACTCTAATACAAATGATAGTTGTTATACACATTGAAACTACTGATTAGCTATAATTATTTTTAAGATGGACAGGTGAACCACAAATTAAACTATTGGACTTGTCAGTAAGGATAATTAAATGACTCTTTAAAACTTTAGCCAGAAACAATTATAAACAATGCCTTCTTCTAGAATACCTCCAGAAAGACCTGCCCGAGGCTGTTTTACAGTTAACTTTTTCTATAAGTAGGAGTACATTCTAAAAGTTTAGTAGAGTAAATACATGAACCAGTAATATAATGATTTATCACTATCAAGTATCATGCACAATACATAATTGTATGTGCTACACTTTTACATGACTGGTAGCACAGTTGATCTGTTTCCAACAGAATGACTACATTGCTCTTTGACATTACCACTGTGATAGGAAATTTTCAGCTGTATTCTGATCTTATTTATCTATTCAGCTCTATTATGACCTCCATTATCTATGTGGTCCATCGTTGACCCAAATGTCCCTGTGTGTTGCAAGATTGTATAAGCATTTTTAGTGCACATGTGATTGAGAAAGCTAGATGGACATGTGTAGATAGGGCACGGTATTAACAAGCTACTCAGTGGGAATGGGAAACTTGATCACGGCTTCTAGGCTTCCTCAATTCACCACTGGACATGGTCATTTGAATTTTTCTTTTGACTTTTTGGTGAGTACAATGGGGCAATTTAAAAATAGTTTTAGGCTGGGCATGGTGGCTTACACCTATAATCCCAGCATTTTGGGAGGCTGAAGAGGGAGGACTGCTTGATGCCAGGAGTTTGAGAGCAGCCTAGACAACATAGCGAGAGCCCATCTGTACCAAAAAAAAAAATTAGCCAGGCCTGGTGGCACATGTCTATTGTTCAAATTACTCAGGAAACTGAGGAAGGAGGATCTTCCAAGCCCAGGAGTTTGAGGCTACAGTGATCTAGGTTCACACCATTGCACTCCAGTCTGGGTGACAGAGTGAGACTCTGTCTCTTACAAAAAACAAAAACAACAAAAAATAGTTTAAAAATGTATTTGAATACATGTCTTTTAGAAAAATGTATAAGGAAATGGGAACATATTATCGAATACCTCACTTTCCACCCTATCATTTCTGCCTTAGCCAGCAGAAGTGGCTGATTAGTGTAAACAAATTTAGAGACTGAATTTGCTTTCTTAATAAAAAGAGAAATAAAGTGGATCACAATACCAGGAGTATGAAACCGTGCTGGGTAAAATACAGTTTAACAATCAAGAAGGCCTTACAGAGTGGTTTTTGTAATAGTTTCTCAAGGCTACACACTTTTAATCAACAATTGCCAGGCAAAAACTGTAAGTATTTTTACTGAGCGTAAAATGATTGCTGCAATGCAAAACAAGTATGAGCAATGGAAGAAACAAACTGACCATGGAGACTGTGAGTCATTTGAGGGCTATGGATTCATTAACATGTGATGAAAATCAATTAACAAAGACATAAAACTCATGTGACCTTTAATCCTGCCTTCCCACCCACCCCACAGAGCCCATTGTGGTATTCTGCTGAGAAAGTAAAATATACATGAACCACTGTGGTCTATGAGATGGCATAACATTTGGCCTATGAAAAAAGAAGGTGCTTGTGGAAACTTTCATTGAATTTTACTGATTCTTCCACAGCATTCTGCTCTCACTTGCATAACAGTGAGAGAATAAAAGTACTGTTATGACTTTATATCCGCAGACCTATTTTTGCATTTGCCACAATGTTTGCTAAGTCTGGCCTTGACACCATCTAGTCTCAAACATTTCAGAGAAAATAGCTTATTACCGACCAACTTTAACAACTTTCTTTGAGAATGTTAGAGGAATCCTAGTTAGGAAATCATCTAACACTTCCCCTTCTCTCCCATTTTACAGATGTAAAGTAAACTTCACTTCCCAGAGAAGTGAAGACGTGAGTCCAAGGCAGTATACTCCTAGGATTTCTGGGTGAATCCCTGTTTTGTTTACCAACCACCTTTAAACATACAAAAGTTTTATCAAGGCACAAATAAGATATCAGAATAATTCAAGACTTCAGCATCTTCTGAAAGCTGAACACTTGAGTACCCACATGGTGACAGGGAAAAGTAAAGAGAAAACACCATATGGGCACCATCCTGATTATGAAACTGGCCCAATTGTCTCATATAACTAACATTTTTGGTTTCTTTTAAGTAGAAATTGATACTCCCAGTCTTAAAATTTGAGAAAGTTACATTTGTCTTATCTGAGTTTCTTTCTCAGGAAATCACCGTCAGTCCTCCCAAATAGTATCAAGGAGCTGAAACTCACCAAATCATCACATCTGGACAATGACGTATCAGACCCCTCATCCATCATGATTGCCTAACTGATCACCTGCTTCCTGTTAACCAACTTCTCTTCTTTAGCCTTCCCTAATTCCGGTTTTCCTACACACGGTTACTTTTCTTCCCGGTTATATAAACACTGAATTTTAGTCCATCAGGGAGATGGATTTCAGACTTATCTCCTCTGCTATGGCACCCAAATAAAGACTTTTTCCCCGGCAATACCCGTTGTTTCAGTGATCAGCTGTCTATACAGTGAGCAGCAGGACTTAGATACAATGCCTGGCATTTTGGTAACAAATTCTTTACCTCTTCCACCTACATTTCCAGCCCTGATGTCTGCACAAGGGAAATTTGTTTATATTGGATGCTCTGATGTGGTGCTCCCTGTCTGAATCTACCAAACTATTACTCAAACTATTACTCATTTCTGTGGTCACTATGATGGCAGCAGCTGCTCCAGATGGCCTGTCAAGCCATCATGCTGGCTGCAGCAGGGAGGCACAGCCAGGGCTTCAAGCTCCTTGGAGCTGGTGGGAGCAGGGGAAAAGTGGGATCCCCACCCCTTCCTGGCTGTGGACCCAGGCCTCCCACTCCAAAGAGCAGGCAGAAGCCCCACCCCTCCTAGGCGAGACTGCAGGCATTCAAGTTGTGGTTGCAGATAGGAGCCTCCCTGTGCTCTTACGGGGGCACGGAGCAGGCAGCATCCCTGCCGTCCAGGGTGCAGCTGCAGCTGCCCAAACCGTAGCTTAAGACTCAGGCATCCCTGCACCCTTGGGGATCTGGGAAGGCCTTCCTGTCATCAGGCTGGTCAGTATCTGTTCCCATTACCTGGCTTCTCCCTGCTGTCGGTGCCTGCTCATCTTGGAGCAAAGTCCAGAGGAGCCCTGAGCCCCAGTGACATGAATGGCAGCAGGAGGCAGACAGATTTCTGGGCAGAAGGGAGAAGTCTCCAGTGAGGCTCCACCTTCAGGCCAGAGAAGGCCTGAAGGCTGGGGGCCAGGCTGCCAGTCCCACTGACAAGAGTGGGAACTTGGGCCTTTTCTGGCTGCCCATCGCCACCCAGTGACCAATCAGCAGGCACTTCCTCCCCTCTGAGGCCCATAAAAGCCCTGGGCTCAGCCAGAGCTGAGGAGAAGATGGGATGGCCAGCAGCAGAAAGGAGCTATTCACTCCAGGGCCTCCTCTCTGCTGATAGCTTCAGAGACCTGCAGAAATGTTGGGACTACCAGCTGCAGAGAGGAACCTGCTGCAAGGCCTCCTCTCTGCTAGGAGCTGGGGAGATGATGGGACAACCTGACTGCAGAGAGGAGCAACCCTCTCCAGGGCCTCCTCTCTGCTGAGAGTTAAACACTCGATAGGATGACCTGCCTACAGAGAGAAGCTGCCTACTGCATGTCTCCTCTGAGTTATTCTAACACTCAATAAAGTTCCTGTTTCTTTTGCTCAGCCTCTGCTTGTCTGCATACCTCATTCTTCCTGGACAGAGGACAAGAACTTGTGAACAAAGGCATCACTGGCCACAGAGGTTTCTGGCCAAAACGTGACACCCTAAAGATCTCATAACAACCATAACTTTGGGTAGTGTGATAAGTCTTGACACAGACAAAGAAGTGAATATTTTAAATCACCATTGTTCTTACCTGCTCCCCTTCTGGGCCAGCTATAGGAAATATTCTTTTGAAGGGCATTTGGGAATTTACTGGGTATATTTGGTACCTGAAAGAATCTCAGTAACTAGGGGGTAAATCACTTAACTTAGTTAAATTTCAGGAAACATAGAGCCAAAACTGTATGCTGTCTACAGCTACTGGAAGTGACTCCCTCATTCATAATACTCAGGGCATAGCTCCAAGTATTTGCCATCTTACTCACAAGCCAGGGATGACACAGGAACCAAACTTTAGAATGAAAATCATAGTAAGTCACTTTTCAGATTAAGATAGGTTTTCAGTTTTTGGGAATTCACCCACATGGAAATCACTGAAGCCATTGTGGATATTTTGACAATAAACTGTGCTAAAGTGAGTCAAATAAAAAAAAATCTGACATAGATACACATTAACTCTCCAGTTTGGTAAGTTGCATGAGCAAATTTTTAAAAACAATATGTAATGAATATTTTGAATTTAAAATAAATTAGATGAAAACAACTACTGATTAGATAGCTCACCTTCTTCAAGAGCTATACTATCAATGATTTTCATAGCATTTTATCTTCATTTGATGAGTTCTCAATTATAATAATTTGGTTTCAAAAGACAGAGATTTCTTTTAAACAATTGACAATAGCAATGAATATTCTTACAAAGATATTTCATAAATTTAGCCATATCACAACAAATACATTTCAACACATCATGCTATATACCATAACTATATGTAATTTTTATTTGTCCATTTAAAATAAATAAATAAAGATATTTTATTTTGCCTTGTGGATTGTAATAGATTATATCAAATAATGTATTGGGGTTTTAAAGAAAAGACATTTTGTAATCTCCATGGTATATATATATTAAAATTCTATTTAAAAGGTTAATTTTTTTCAAAGGTTCATTTTTTTTATAACAGGCTTTCAGAGCAATGAATACATGTGCTTGATGTTTTCTACCCTTAGTTTCTGATTCATGATAATGAGATTGTGTGAAGATCTTCATGCTCATCCTGGGTATTTTCTACATTGTGAAACTGTTGCTGAAAGTGCAGGGTAGTAAGGTTCCAAACAGTAATGGTGACTTTGTTGAAGTGAAAACTTTTTTTTTTTTTTTTTTGACACGAAGTCTGGCTCTATGACCCAGGCTGCAGTGCAGTGGCACAATCTTGGTTCACTGCAACCTCTGCCTCTGAAACTGGATTTCATCATGCTGCCCAGCTGCTGTTGAACTTGTGAGTTCAAGTGATCTGCCCACCTTGACCTTCCAAACTGCTGGAATTACAGGCCTGAGCCACTGTGCTCTGCCTTGGAACAAAAAATATTGAATGCGATACTGGCTTTCAATGTTGACTAATGATTACCAAGATGTGTCTTAAGTTTTGAAGCAAAGTTTCTCTTTTCATTCAGAGATTACATATAAGGTTTTGATTAGTAGTCACCACAATGATACTTTCTCACATTTTATATACTGCATACAGCCCTATGAGGGAGAAGAAAAGGAAAAATCAATTAGGTAGACAGTTACGGCTGGTCCTTGGCGAAGCATCCTGCCTGAAAAATCATGTCTACAGGCAAAAATAGAGCAGCCTGGGGAAAACTCACACTGCACCTGCAGAGATAAGCAGGCAGGGTCCAGCACAGAAGCCTTTTGTTCTTTGTGTGATTATGAGCTCCCAAGAAAGTTGCCTCCACTTTTCAGACATGTACATGGTGGACTCCATGGGAACTAGCATAGGGAAGGGAGGGGGGGCTTGCCTAAAACAAACCCACAGTTATACCAACAAGAGCAGCTGTGGTTTGTGCTTACCTGGTGACATCCCGCCTGCATATACAGGAGGCGTTGTACAGAGAGCTTTTCAGATAAGAAAGTTTAATCACACAGCTACAGAGATGAGAGGAGTTACTCATAAAAGGTTTTGGATTCAACTGTAGAAGCGGCAACTCACTCAGGCTCCCTTCTCTGCTGCGGAGAACTTTCTTCTTTTGCTTATTAAACTTTCACTCCAACTTCACCCCTTGTGTCCATGCTCCTTAATTTTCTTGATCATGAGACAACGAGCTCGGATAATGCCTTAGATGAGACCAGTGACCATTGACCTGTTTCACTTATGTTGTGCATTAACTTATGCTGCTTTGTTCTGATTTACCAAAACAAAAGCAAAAACAGACTACAGTTCATTCTCCCCCTCCATTCAGCAAGCATATGAACTAGAGTGAGCAGAAGAGAGAAATAAATCTGCTCTTCTTTATTTCAGGTTCTGTAGGCCTCTCTATGGATAAACCCTCAGCTCACTGAGTGTGAGTCAGTTTGCTGGTCGAAGGTGCACATTTTTTAAAATTTTTCTTTTTGCACAATATGGATCTTATGCCAGTTTTCAAGTGACAAGACTGGAGAAAAAATAGACTGTATTGAACTTACTGAGAGCTGCTCACATTAGCTGTCTCGTGGCATGAGTGAAGTAGAGTTGCCGGATAAAATGCAGGATGCCCAGTGCTGCAGTCAGAATGTGTGAGTCCCTCATAATTTATATGTTGAAAACCTAAATAGCAATGTGATGGTATTAGGTGAAGCTTTTGGAAGAGGATTAGATCATGAGACCTCAAGCCTCATGAAAAGGATGAATGCCACAGTAAAAGAGGACCCAGGGAACTGCCTTCCACTTTTCCACCATATGAAGTTATAGCCAGAAGACAGCCCTCACCAAACACCAAATCTACTGGCACCTTAATCTTGGACTTTCTAGCCTCCAGTGCTTTGAAAAATAAATTTCTGTTGTGTATATGCTGCCTACTGTATGGTGTTTTATTATAGTAGCCCAAATAAATGACATCCTGTTAATCTTGAATTGCAAATAAACAACAAATACTTTTTCAGTATGTTTATATTTGTGAAATTTGGCAACCCTACCTTAAATCCTATACTTGAAGGGATATTTTGATAATTTTTCCATGGGTATTTTTGATATTAACTGATTTCCATTTCATGTACAGATTTTGGAATGTAACCCTCATGCGAGATAAAACCATTTATACTTTTACAAAATTCATCATCTCGTTAGATCTCCACAACAATCTTCATAGGGACTCAAAGTTTATCTTATACATCTCTATTTTCCAGATAGGGATGTTGATATTTGTAAAGGATAATCATGTTAACTCAAGACCATTTGGAGAGTTAAGAGGCAAGGTTTGGACTTATATCTAAGTTGTCTATCTTTTAGTCCAATGTTCTCACTTCCACAAACTCACTCCTACATGGGAATTAATAATAATTGGTTAATCAGATGAATATATTCTAGGTAGTTTACATATATATTTATATATGATACATACTATACGTTATAATACTATAAAATACAGTTATATAATAATATTACCTCTTTGATAATGTTGTGCCTTAACATAGTTAAAATGTTTGCTTTTTTTCAAGAGCCTAAACACAGGTGATTTGGGATATGGTAGCCTTCTACTGAGAGACTCAACAGTCCCAGCTGAACACCTTAAAATTTCACTGTGTGAATTATCACCCACTGAAAGCATTCAGTGGCATAAAAAATTGGCGTATTTAGCTCCCATTTATAAGTGAGAACATGCGGTATTTGGTTTTCTGTTTCTGTGTTACTTTGCTAAAGATAATGGCTTCCAGCTGCATCCATGTCCCTGCAAAGAACATGATCTCATTTTTTAGTGGATGCATAGTACTCCTGGACATTTGGGACACCCCACACTGGTGCCTTTCAGAGGGTAGAGGAGGGGGAGGAGGAAAAGGATCAGGAAAAATAACTAATGGATACTAGTCTTAATACCTGGGTGGTGAAATCATCTGTATAACAAACTCCCATGACACAAGTTTACCTATGTTTCAAACCCACACTTGTATCCCTGAATTTAAAATGAAAGTTAAACAAAATTGGTGCATGAATTATTGAAAATATGTTTGTTTGACAACAGACCTTCACATAATTAAACTCTTTGGAAAAGCCCTGCCCCCATGTCCACACTCATACCAGCATGTACCACCCATGCATTTTGTTGAAACATGTATCTAAATTTCCTTTCATGAAATCACTTTGAGATGGTTCATCTCACTGAGTTTTATGGTTTTGATAGTGTCAACCTGTTTTCCTTTCATATTTTGTTTTGATTTCTGGGAATAGGAGAAATTTGCACCATGTCAATATAATATAATAGCTATTTATTTACAAAAAATGTTCTAGATGATTAGTACCATAGCCAGGGCATGTGGTCATGACTGAAGCAGTTTTCAAGTCAGCCATTTCTCTGATATAATTGCCTCCCTTAATCATTAGAGGCCTTCCTGACCAAAGGAGGGATTTAATGGTAATATCAGGAGGAATAAATTATGAGTGAATAGTTTTTTTGATGCTGAAAATGCCCTGAGCATAATGTTCTGACATTGTCAGTTACTGACTTCTAAAAATGCCACATTTTCAAGGAACGAAACAAACAAGTGTCAACCTAAACATGACTCACCAGGGCACACAGAGGTAGAAAAACCTGTAAGGAATTAATATATGTGAGGATGTGTGGCTGAAATGTCCCTATTCCCATGCATTTGTTAGGGAATGACCTCATTTTCTGTTACTTTATCTGCCTATAAGCCAGCTCATCAAGGCCATTTTCAGTGAAATACTCAGCATTTTATTCAGTAGGCAAGTTCCTCTTCTTCATCAGGAATAGATGGCACTGAGCAGGCACAGGATGACTTTACTGAGGAAGTCCAAGCAATATGGAAACCGAAAAAAACATTAAGAAAGAGGGGAGAAGCTAGAGGGGAAAGCAGTCAAAGCGAAGGAGAGAGCACTGGTGAAGAAAATATAGAAACTGAGACTTTAACTCCGTTTTAATAGTGGAAAATTACGACCTTCTATGCTCAAAGGAAAAAGATGCTTTATAAGTTCCTTGGACATCAAATATCATTTTGATACTTGATACTTAAATGAGGGGGAAATGTGCTGCTTGAAGTTCCTTTGAAATCCACATTGGATATAAAACTTGAGTCTAAAAATACTCTTAGCATAATAAATTTATAGGCTACCAGATCTGGAAGAACCTGCAAATAGATCAAAACACAGCCCTACAGCACCCCAGTTTTCCCCCTCTTTGCTACTGGTATAGAAAAGATATTTTTATTTTATTTTTTTTTTACTTAAATAAAGAACCAGTAGCTAAAAAGAGGCATTGAACACAGATTCAAATGAACAGAACTGATGAAGTGGAAATGAATATGCTTGAATTAATCATAATGCTTTAATCAGGGTTTTCTAATGCTAGTTAATTGCATCCACAAAATGTAGCACCAAATGAGTTTGGTGAGTTGTAAAAGGGAGACTTAGGGATCCCAAATAGGATCCTGTTTTGAACAAGGGTGATGTGAAAAAATTGACCAATTACCACTCAAGCTATTGTGTGCCCGACTGACTGAATAAGCTTGGCTGTCAGTCAAGTCAATTAAATTATAGGCATAAATTAAACTTATATCATAAAGCTACCATATTCAATTTCATTTGTTTCCCTAAGTAATTCCATTCCTAAGTGACATTAGACAGTTCCCATGGCTAAAAATAAATTATCTTTCCTCTCTAATGTAGTTTCTATTAATTTGCTTCCACTGCCTAATAATTAGAATAGTTAGGCCCCTGTGGTATTGAAGTGTTCATGTGTTCAATGTGATTTTGGTCCCCAGCACTATGACAGCAGGGAACTCTATGATCTCTTTCCTTCAGACATCGTTCTGGCCTTTCTGGCAAGACACAAAATTTCTATCACTAATTTCCCTCTTTGGCATAGCAAATAAAAGATTTATATTTTACCCTGCCCATGTGATCTGGCATTTGTTATTGCTGACAAGCCATTTTAATAATTGAAAGCAAACCACTTATTTTTCTCAGAAACATATCCAGGTGACTTCACAGCAAAGACCTTCTGGCGAAACTATGTGTCACTATCATTTGTAAGTTGCTAAGTTCTCTGTGACCCCCACCCCGTCCCCAGATGGACTTGTTTCAGCATCTGAGTCCACGAGAGCGAGCATGCTCTGAGAAAAGCCAATTCTCATTTGGACGTGAAATTTTTATAAACAAAAATATATTCTTTCTGAATTTCCTGATAAGACCCAAGCCTTCAGATCTTTGAGGCTGTTACTAACAGGTTTATAACTCAAGTTTCTCATATATAACTTTGTCTTTTTTGAGGAGAGATACTATTTCTTATATAGTTCTTCTCTGGTTTGATAAATTGAATAATGTCAGGCCATGAGGGTGAACACACAGGTAAGAAAGTTAATTTGCGGTGGAGGTGGGGTGGGAAAATGATTGGTGGGTGAAAAGAGTGAAAATCATCCAGTGAAGATAAATTGCGCAAGCCAAGCCAATCCTTATGTCTACATTCCTGGACTATTGAGGCCTGTATTTAAAAACGTACCCACCCGACTTACCTAAAAATGACATCTCTCTTTCTCTTTCCAAGAGATGAGATGGATATATGGATTTTCTCTGAGAGACAGCGATTGTTTTATTTACATGTAAAACAGTATAAATAGAACAATATCTGTTATTTGTGTATTTTATACATTCAAAGTCAGGACACTGACAGATACCTGCTTGTTGATTGCTTGTATTCAACAAGTTACTCAGTAAATTTCACTGTGCTACATGGATGCATTAATTTTGGTTTGCAAAAGCCTATTCTCTGTGTTATAGTAGAGGCCTCGTTTCCTCCCAATCAATAATACTTTATGTTAAAAAACAGGGCAGATTCTAGGAAAATCTTGAAATGGGCAGATTGTTTCCTTAATTATCCATCTGCTCTTCCTTTCTGATCTAAAACACTTTTTTGGTCACCTCTCATTTAAACAATTCAGACTCTTTTACTATGATGCCCAACAGTTTAGGACGGATATATGAGAAGAAATTTTCTATTAAGTGGTGGGAAGTGGTAATAGACTAACTTTCCGATACCTTAGTTTCTACATATATAAACTTACAACTAAAATACCTCTTCACAGAAAAGTTATAGGATCAAAAATAAATAAGGTCACATAGTATACAAAAAAGAATAGACCAAACCAAACTTTTTCTTTTGGATTTCACTCATTTGTAATAATAAATGGTATCACAGCACGAGGGAGATTCTTTCCAAACATAGCTGCACCAACTTCTTCCATACTTTGCAATGTGGCTTTGAAGCGATTGCCATCAAGACGCAGAGCAAAGATTTCCCAATTCTTTTTTTGTTTTTTTTTGGTGAGATGGAGTCTTATGTTGTGGCCCAGGCTGGAGAGCAATGGCATGATCTCGGCTCCCTGGAAACTCCGCCTCCGTGGTTCAAGTGATTCTCCTGCCTCAGCCTCCTGAGTAGCTGGGTTTACAGGCCCCCACCACCGCGCTCAGCTAATTCTTGTATTTTTAGTACATATTGGTCAGGCTGGTCTTGAACTCCTGACCTAAGGTGATCCACCGCCTCGGCCTCCCAAAGTGCTGGGATTACAGGCATGAGCCACTGAGCCTGGCCTAGTTTTCCCAATTCTTAAACATAGTTGGTCTTGTGACTTGCTAGCAGATTAGGCCAGTAAATCCCTCAATATTCCTCTTGAATTTTGACAGCATTCAGAATTTCCCTCAAGATAATACATAAAGTGAAAATTATATTTATTAAAACCAGCAAATTGCCCTGGAGATTCAGTTATACCAGAGATTAAATTAAAGTTTGTTCTAAATATATATATATGTGTGTGTGTGTGTGTGTGTCTATGTGTGTATACATATATATATAGATATATAGATATATAGATTTTTTTTTCTTTTTTTTTTGAGAGAGAGTCTCACTCTGTCACCCAGGCTGGAGTGCAGTAGAGCGATCTGGGCTCACTGCAACCTCTACCTCCATTCAAGTGATTCTTCTGTCTCAGTCTTCCAAGTAGCTGGGATTACAGGCGCCCACCACCACGCCCAGATAATTTTTGTATTTTTAGCAGAGATGAGGTTTCACCATGTCAGCCAGGCTAGTTTCAAACTCCTGACCTCAAGTGATCTACTTGCTTCAGCCTCCCAAAGTGTTAGGATTACAGGTGTGAGCCACTGCGTCTGGCTCCTGCCTAACTTTAGAGACAAGAAATATAAATACTCATTTTCCCAGCTTTATTTGCAACTGTGATGGTAATACGACACCATTATAATAAGTAAAATGCTTTGGAGATCTAATAAACAATAGGTAATAAACATACTGTGGGGGTGTATGAGAAATTAAGTATTTTAGATAAGAAGATAGAGTTGTAGTAGCTGCCTCCCTTCTCTGCTTTATTGTATTTTTGAATGTAGACGTGATGCCACAAGCAATGGCAGTCATTGTGTCATCATAGGGGAAAGACCAAGCCACTCACAGATACACAGCTATGGTATTTTTATGCCATTGAACAAGTACCTCCAAACCCGCTGTTTTGTGAGAAAAATTAACTTTCATTTAATTAGATTATTTTTCATTACGACTTTTTGTTACTTGCCAAATTCCTAACAAACATAATGGGATTCTAAATTGATGAAATGTTTGGGGAGGAGAATTGAACATAATTATCAAATTATGAATGCACTAAGTAGTATTACTGCAACTTCATGTTTGCAAATTTATCCTAAAGAAATATTCACCCACATACACAAAGACATGTATACAAGAACATTGATTTCAGCACTCTGTAATAACAAACAATTTGAAATAAAAGGATGTTGACCATGAAGAAAAGTGGTTAAATAAATCATCATCACTATGTAGCCATAAAAAAGAGAGACCCTAAAGGTGCAAACACAAAAAGACCATCAAAATACGTCTTATGTAAAAAAAGTACATGAAAAAACAATATCTATAATATGGCCACATTTATGTAAAAATGTTTGTGTGTGTACATAAGTTTGTATATGAAACTTTGAGAATTTTTTTTCAGGGAAAAGGGCTAAGTTTTCAATTTTTCTTTCTAATCCTCAGGACTGTTTGAATTTTGGTCAAATATGTTCACATGTAAACAGGCTGCATAAAAAAATTTATTCATAAAAAAATAAACCCTTGATAGCAGCTTAAATGCTTAACTTTCCCATGAGAATTTGAGTTTCAGAGAGTGATTAAAGGAGTTGAATGGAATTCCAGGTAAACATGGGGAAAATATATATGGAACCTCTTTGGCCTCTAAAATCATACAGTGTAGACAGTTACTTTTTTAGCTCTCTCTTAAGCAAACCATTTCCCTTTGGTATTAAAAGGAAGAAAGATGAATCTTCAGGAAAATGAGAAACATTTATTAGCATAATAGTGAAAAACCTTATATGCCATTAATTCTGATTAGTTGCCTAAAGACAAGTTAGAAATATGTAAGTTGAGGATTTCCCTAAATCCCTAAATTATTCTCTTATTCTAGCTGCTGCTTCTTTTTTTTTTTTTTTTTTTAAGATGGAGTCTCACTCTGTCACCAGGCTGGAGTGCAGTGGTGCGGTCTTGGCTCACTGCAACCTCCACTTCCTGGATTCAAGCTATTCTGCTGCCTCAGCCTCCCAAGTAGCTGGGACTACAGGTGTATGATAATTTTTGTATTTTCAGCAGAGATGGGGTTTCACCATGTTGGCCAGGATGTTCTCAATCTCTTGACCTTGTGATCCATCCACTCGGCCTCCCAAAGTGCTGGGATTACAGATGTGAGCCACCGCACCTGGCCTCTACTACTTCTTTATTAATTTTTAATTTTTGTGGGTACATAGGTGTATATATTTGTGGGGTACATGAGATGTTTTGATACGGGCATGCAATGTGTAATAATCACATCATGGAAAATGGGCTATCCATCCTCTGAAGTATTTATTCTTTGTGTTACACACAATCTACTTATACCTTTTTACTCATTTTTAAATGTACAATTAAATTATTATTGACTATAGTCACCCTGTTGTGCTATCAAATACTGTCATATTCATTCTTTCTAACTCTGGTGCTTCTTGACTGTTTAGTTTTTGAATTAGAATAAAATCATTTCACTGACTCAACAATTTGAGAATGACAAAAATTATTTGGAACCAAACAATTAATTTTTATCCTTCTAATAATTACTAATGCCTAATTGATTAAATGTTATGTAGTTTATTTGATTTGATTATTATCACCACCTATCACAAATCAAAAATGGAAAACTCTTAAAGCAATCAACCTTTTAAATATTTTAGCTCACATTTTGATGGTGGCTTGATATTATTGATGAATTCAAGTTTATAAATTGTATCTACTGCTTTTCTACCTATTCCAAAAGCATGGGTATTATTTTCTACTCCTCTCTCTTTTCCTTTCTTTCTCTCTTTCCTTCTTCCTTTTGTTCATAGACAGATACATTCAAAAGATCTAGCGATAAATGAAGCAAGGATAGACTCTATTACTGGAATGAGCTATTCTGAAAAAGTGAGAATCAATGAGTAGTGTATCTTCAAAATAGCATCACTTTTGCCATAATAGCTAACATTTATTGACCATTCATTATGTCCCTGGCATGACAGTAATCACTGTGCACGTGCGTTTTCTCATTTAATCCTTCCACAATATATGAGATCAATACTATTACTTTTTCCAGTTTACTAATGAAGTAGTTGCTACTTAAATAAATTAAGTAATTTTCCCAAGATAGCTTGTATGAGATTCTATTTCAGCTCTGTGTGACTCCAGAATTCAAACTGTTAATTATTCTCTACAGCCTCCAAAAGGTATCAGCCATGAGCTGGCATATGACAAATATAAGGCAAGTCTATATATATGTCCCCTGTTGACTGGGGTATTGTTTGTCTTGATAAACATTTAGCTATACAGGTAGGGCCAGGGGTGTGTGTTTGTGTGTGTGTGTGTGTGTGTGTGTGTATTTTGTGTGTATATATTTGTTGAATGAATGAATAAATATATACATGAATGAACATAAAATTGAATCAACTCATTTTTCTTCACAAAACCAGATTACTCTTAAGGATGCTATTTATTAAGTGGTTTCCTTCCTTTAGGCATTTGTCTGGAAAAATCTCTAAGATGCCTTTAGTTCAATAATTTTCCATTCTAGGAAATACTTTTTATTAGTTGCAGAGAAATAGCCAAAAAATTGAACTTTGCTGAATTTTCCATCCAAGGATGAAGAGAGTCGAAGTGGAGCAGGAATTGAAAATAACCTCAAAACAATGTGTTCTTCTTTGCTTCTCCACTTACTGAGTCATAAAGAAAGACTCGGAGAGAGCTGACTTTGAAGAGCTCCCAAGATAGTTTTCCAGATGACCTCTTGGTCACAAGGGCCGGTTATTTTGAAAGGCTTAAGTGCAATAGAGAGAGCAAAGGGAGTGGGTGAAATTTTCTTCCTTGATTGGTGCATTATTCTGAGAATTGCTGACGGAGATTGTCCCGACTCGGAGGATGGGAGCCGGAGCCTCTAGCTTTGCCTAATTTACACATTTTGGAACTAATGAACCTTTTTGAATTAAATCAAATTTCTCAAACTAATGAAAATGAGAATTATTTCCATATGCATGACGTAAAAACAAGCAAAAGAAAACCTGGAATCTACATTTGTCAGTACATAAAAGAGACTGCAGGTAGGGCCTTCCTTTAATTCAGCTCACCCTCTGCTACTACCAGATTAACCTTTTTAGTGCACAGTGCGTGTATGTGTGTGGGGCGTGGGGGTGAAATTAAACCCATGCTTCAGCCCATTGTGTAACTCTTGCTGCCTGGAATACCAAATTCTAGGCTGTCTACTTAGCTCTAGTGCTGTCTCCCCCAGCAACCATCCTAACATGAATTATTTGCTCCAGATAAAATGATTTAGTAAGCTCTATTTTAAAATGAGCTTCCAGGTATGGCAATATTAACATTTAGCATTAATCATGCATGTACTATATGTTAAATATTCTTCTAAATGCTTTACATAGATGATCTCATGACTCCATAAGGTAATTACCATTTTATAGGTAGAGATACTGGGACCATAAGGAACCTCTCCAAGGTCAGAGAGTTGTAAATAGTAAACTGGAATTTAAACTTAAGCATTTTAACTCCCCACTGCTTTAACTATTAATTCTCTGTCTATAGAAATCAAATGGTCTAAACCTTTTATTTTATTCTTTGGCCAAGATACAAGATCACATTCACAGCTGAAAGTAAAGATTTAGATTGGGCGTTATCCTTTGTGCCTGCAATCCCAGCACCTTGGGAGGATGAGGTGGGGGAATCGCTTGTGCCCAGAAGTTCAAGGTTACAGTGAGCTATGGCTGTGTCTCTACACTCCACTCCAGCCTGGGCAACAGAGCAAGACTTTGTCCCTTAAAAAATAATAGTAATGGTTTAGAATGGTTTTCAAATAAAACTGAGTAACATAACCCTCTTCTACCTTAAGAATTTGGAAGATGTATATACATATATCATGTGAATTCAGTTCATTTAGTCATTCAACAAATGTGTATTGAGCACCTACTATATGTAGACACTATTTTAGGCATGACACATACAGGAGGAAACAAATAAATTCTTCTCCTTATGAAATTTATATTCTAGTTTCTCATATTGAATCAAAAGAAACGAAGTCAGCCTAGGTAATGTAAAAAAAAAAAAAAAAAAAAAAAAACTTTCACCACTGGCAAGGGACAACCAGAGCTTATTTGCTTTCTTTTGGGGGACTGATGACTAGACAAAGGGACATATACCTTCTGGAGGTGAAAAATCAGGCTTATTACCTAAAAGATACCTGCTTTCATATCACTGGAGCTAGCCAGGAAATGTAAAAGAAAATGGACCAGAGGTGACAGTAGTATATTAAAGAGCATCAGCCTAGTCTAAAATAGCAGCATTTTCCCAGCTCTCATAGCTATGGCAATATTACAATGTAGACTAGTGGTGTCAAACTAACAATCTTCCAAGAGAAGGTAGAAATCTTATTTTTAAGTGTGTGAAATATTCAATTTTTTAAATAATGTAAGATTAGTTCAAAGTAAAAACAAAAAATAAAACTCAAAACTCTGTCAATTAAAAAAAAACCACATACACATCTATTTTAAGGCTGAATAATATTCCATTGTGTGTGTCCCATGTTTAAAATTTATTCATCTGTTGTTGGATATTTAGGTTGTTTTCACACTTGACTATCATGAATAGTGCTGCCATAAACTTTGAAGTGCTAACATCTCTTTGAGATCCTGATGTCAATTCTTTGGAATAAATACGCAGGAGCTGGACTGCTGGATCATAAGATAGTTCTAAAAGAAAGAAACCCAGGAATATGTGGCAATGTGAATGAAACTTGAGGACATCATGCTAAATGAAACAAGGCAGTCAACAGAACAATATGTACTGCCTGATTGCACTTATGGGAGGTATCTACAATAGTTAAACTCATTGAATCAGAGAGTAGAATTTCGTTTGCCAGCATCTGGGAGGAGGGAAATGGGGAGTTGCTAATCAATGAGTCTAAAGTTTCTGTTACACAAAATAACTCCTGGAGATCTGCTATAAAACATTGTCCCTAGAGTTAACAATACTGGATTGTACACTTAAAAATTTGCTAAGAGAGTAGACCTCATATTAAGGGCTATTACCAAAATAACAATAATAAAACACATCTATGAGTCAGAGTCTATCTACATGCTACTAGTTGTGTCTTATTGTGCGTGTACGTGTGTAGGTAAATAGATTAAAAACATGTCAGCACTGAGTCCTGTGAACAGGAAGAATGTATCACCTAAGGCCTCTATTCCAAACCTACTAGGATACAGAATGAAGTAGGCCAGGAACTTTGTGAAAGGCCCTGTTAAAAAAATAAAAGTAGGGATGAAATCACGGACTGAGGAATATACAAGGAGAGCTTGACAAAAGAATCAGGAGCAATGGCAGAGTCAGCATGTACTTTGCTGCAACAACATCACATAGGGTTCATTTTAACTAATACCACTTCCCTGCGGGCTTTTGTGCTCTGAGATGGAGAACAGGTAGGTCATTTCTTATTTGTCCTAGAGCTTTGGCAGGGAAAACTTTTCCTTTGAAACTTCAAAGGCAGGGACAAAGAAAGTCTAAGCTTCCCAAAGGAGTTTTTTTGTTTTTTTTTAAGTAAATGAACTTCAACCCGACCTGTCAATTTGTTCTCTTGCAGGATCGGGCCATTGCTGTTATCTAAATATGCTTTGACTTACTTTCCTACTTACACCAGCCATTGATGAATCTAAATCCAAATGAAGAAGATTCGAATTCTGGAATCATTTAGCAGAACATTTTACCCAGAAATAGAAGGAAAAAATATCATCCCCATGACTTTATATGACTTTGTAAGTACAGGAAAAAAAAAAAAAACAAAACAAAACTGAGAGAGTAAATTATTTTATGGCATTTTTGAGTATTTAGTAGAAGGTGGACTTCTCAACAAGATGAGAAAGAACAGAAAGTGCTTAGCTAAATGTCTGACACACGGTAAGCACTCAGTAAAGATCAGCAATTAGTAAAAATTGTGTTTACCAGGGATTGGAAAAGGAGGGGAAAGAAGTTGCTGGTTTTTGGGTATAGTATAGCGATTCAGATTTGCAAGACGAAAGTGTTTTGGATATCTATTTACAACAGCATGAATGTACTTGATTATTCTGAACTGTACACTTAAAAATGGTTAAGATATAGATTTCATGTTTTGTTTTTACAACATGAAAAAGAAAAAATGCTAATATTCTCAAGCACCAAGTTTATTGACTAGTATCCCACTACTTATAACTGTGGTAATCACAATTATCCAGAATCTTGACAGATTTCCTGGCAGTTTTTAAATTTCAATGGTTTTTAGCTCTAAAATGTATTAGTGTAGCTGCATTATTTTAAAAATTAATACAAATATTTGTACGTATTTATGGGATACATGTGATATTTTGTTACATGCATCGACTGTGTAATGATCAAATTAGGGTATCCAAGGTGTGATCGCCTTGAGTATTTATCATTTTTATATATTGGGAACATTTCAAGTCCTCTCTTCTAGCTCTTTTGAAATACACAATACATAGAAACAATTTTACCCTAAACTTTGAAATGCCAACATCAAAGTAAGAGTATGGATTTTTGGCAAAAATCACCCTACTCTGCTACCAAACATTAGAACTTATTCCTTCTATCTCACTATATGTTTGTATTCATTAACCAACCACTGTCTACTCCCCACCCACACACTCTTCCCTGCCTCTGATACCTGTCATTCTATTGCTCCCACATATGAGTGAGAACGTGTGATATTTGTCTTTCAGTGCCTGGCTTATTTCACTTAACATAATATAGGATTATTCGTTTTGAGAGCAAAAATCTGCTGACTGTATTCAAAGATACCAAAGGTAACCATTACATTTATATCGTATTTAAAGTTTAATGAGTGTTCTCATGTATATTATCTCATCTGAAACTTTACAGTGGTCTGGCTGGTAGACCGTACCTCATTTTGAAAATCAATAAACTTTCTTTGAGGGGTTAAAGGACTTGCCTTGTGAACTCATGACTTCTGACTCTAGTTTCAGAACTATTCTCGTTGCCTCAGGCCACTGTGAGACCTAATGTATTTTTCACCTTGTGACATTGCTTTTGCTTGTCATGTGAAGATGTAGTATGCTATGCCATGGAAATCATTTTACAAATGTATTAATGTGTTTTTAAATAAAATTTACAGTCATGAATCATTTTTCTACTACTTACAAGCTAACTAATGAATGACTGAAAGCCCACAAGAAGTTGATGAAGACTCCAGCATATTTATTTATTATAATTTAGTCCAGATGTACACCATTCTCTAGTCACCTAATCAGTAATAAGTGATTAGAATGACCAATTTAATGATAAACATGTTGGGGTTTTCAATCTTTTTATTTACTGGACTAGATTGAATGTACAGCTTAGACACAGTATAGGAATTATTCAAATGCTCTAAAAAATTCTATTGGAAAATATATTCAATCATAGATTTGTAATTTGGCCAAGAGGAAATTCTAAGAATTTTCAAAAGCACATGACAAAACATTTAAGTGCATGATCTCTGGGGCCAGGGAGACGTGAGTCTGAGTCTCAACTACGTTCTGCCATTTACTAGCGATATATCTTTAGTCAGGTTGCTTAACCGTTCCTAACCCTCAGGCTACTCATCCATAAAATACAGTTAACAATTTTACCTGCCTGGAATGTTTATTGTGGGGATTAATGAGTCAATTGAAGTAAAGAAATTATCGAATTAGCTAGCATATTATAAAATTTCAAGAAATAAATATCAATCTCCTATTACGGTTATTTAGTATCTCTAACTTAAATTCCCCTACTGATTTCTTTAACTGTCAAATGTGGTTAAAGACCAGAAGTGGTTAAAAAACCATCAAATGTGGTTTAAGGAACTTGTTCAGCTCGCTATGTTGGTATCAGAGTTAATGGGATAAGGAAGAAAAGGCATTTCCCACCCAAGAATTTACACACCCAGAGCACTTAATAAACATCAGATACTATACTGGACACCTCCTGTGTCCTGCCTCAGGTCCTCTCAGCCTGCTTTCTACTCCAGCCACTGCTAGTAACTAGCTTCCTGTTGTAGCGGCCTGATAGCACCTCATTCACCTCGCCACAGCTATATTGGGTCTCTCAGTTTCTGAGTCTGGACCTTTATGTGGCTGAGTTGAGGGATATGGGGGGAAATCCAGTTGGCATTGGTGCACATACAAACCTAGAAGTATTAACCTAGTTAACAGCCCAAGGGAGGTTTACCCAGTGAAAGATCAAAGCTGGTGGATAAATGCTCCCTTCTTCCAGCCCTCAGTGGCCATTCTAGTTGCACTTTACACAGCTCTTCAGGGAGTCTTTACAGGATTGGTCCTTGACACAGCAGTGATCAACTCAATAACACATCCTTTTCCTCATACCTTCATACCATTTCTAATTCCCCACTGCTGTTTCCTGATATCTCTTCCCAAATAAACTACCTGCAAACAAGTGCTTGTCTCCAGATCAACTTTTAGAGAACTCGGAATGTCATAATGTATGGCTACACATCTAACTGAAATGTAATTTGCCTTTTAGGTTGTATCTCCCACAAATCATATTGCGGCATTTTTATGGTATCAAAAGATTGTTGAAATTCATTCTGAAGGTAATTTGCACCAATGTATTGAATATTTCTAGACCCCTTTATGATGATCTTAAGTGATAGTCTAACCCGGAGACTGACGTACTTTCTCTGTCCAGATTGTAACTATATTAGGCTTTGCAAGTCAGGTGGCCTCTATTGCAACTACTCAACTCTACCTTTGTAGCATGAAAGTAATCAAGGATAACAATGTAAATGAATGGGATGGATGTGACTGTGTTCTAGTAAGTCTTTATTTACAAATACATATGTCTGGTTTAGGCTAGTGGTATAGATGTGATATATAACTTCAGACATTTTTCAGGTGCATCTATTTTAAAAGTTACTAATTTGAACTTTCTACCCTAAATATGCTTTTCTCAAAACTTTTACAATAACCAAATATGTTTCCAGGTAATTCTCTTTTTTTTTTCTTTTCTTTTTTTCTTTCTTTTTTTTTGAAACGGAGTCTCGCTCTGTCGCCCAGGTTGGAGTGCAGTGGCGCGATCTCGGCTCACTGCAAGCTCCGCCTCCTGGGTTCACACCATTCTCCTGCCTCAGCCTCCTGAGCAGTTGGAACTACAGGCGCCCACCACCACACCCAGCTAACTTTTTGTATTGTTAGTAGAGACGGGGTTCCCCATTCACAGGATGGTCTCGGTCTCCTGACCTCGTGATCCACCCGCGACCCCTACCCATACAGATGAACTACCCTGACTCTACGAAGGGATTGAGATAAATGTCTGAGAAGTTACGGGTTAATAATAGCATTCATTGAGTGCCTACCACATCTCAGGTTTGTACCAAGTGCTCTTCCTGCATTAGCTCACTTAATTCTGAGACAAACTGAGGTTAGAGAGACTAAGCAACTTGCCTGTATCTTCACAGCACGTGTGTGGCAGAAGTAAAATTTGAACCCAAATTCATCTCCAAAGATAACCTTTTAAGACCACAAAATACTCTGTAGTATATTTGTAAAGCTAACAGTTTTCTTTTACAGCATAGAAAATGATATTTCAATATACGGAGGCTAAACCAGGAGTGAAGAAAACACTACTGTGGTTGTCTTAGGAGATTGTGTCTTCTTTTCCCTGTCATAATATTTAATGTGGTTTGGAATAAATGACCAAATCCACAACTCTGAAAATATCTAAAATGTGTTGGTGCTGTCATGTCAAACACAGTCTTAGTTATGCCATAGTAATTTTTAAAATTGGATTTTCATAGTTAGTTCACTGAGATGGGTCCAAGAATGAAGCAGAGCATGAAACTTCATATATGGACATTTAAGTCATTTATATCCATGCTGAGAATATATTTACTGTGGTTGACTGACAACTGTCACTGAAACAGCAGCTAATTAGAAGGAAAAAAAAATTAAGAAAAAAAAAAGCCCGAGTTCTGCTCTATAATTTAAGAAGACTCAGCTTCATCTACAAGTTGTGATACACAAGTTCATGAGAATGATAAGAAAGATGTATTTTCCAACTAACCAAGAAGCTGTTTTGAACACCATAAATGACAGCATGTTTCAAGCAGTCTCTGACTTAAAAAAAGATGGTAGTAAAGAGGAAGGACCACAGATCTAAGCTGACACGCCATTATTAATGATGTCTGACAGATGGTGCCTTTCATTTCTGTGGAATTGATGCACCACCAGACCAAAGGGATGCACAACCAGAATGGCAGCCAAAGATGAATTCTAGCTGGATGCTAAGCTCAGCCATGGCACAGAGTCTGAGGCAAATGAAGCTCTTTTGAGATTTACCCTTTGACTTTTGAAGGAGAAGAAGAGAAACTAGCAAATGACATTTTTTACATTTTTTGTTTTTTGAGATGGAGTCTTTCTCTGTTGCCCAGGCTGGAGTGCAATGGCGCCATCTCGGCCCACTGCAACCTCGCTTCCCTGGGTTCAAGCAGTTCTCCTGCCTCAGCCTCCAGAGTAGCTGTGATTACAGGTGTCCGCCATCGCACCTGGCTAATTTTCGTATTTTTTAGTAGAGACAGAGTTTCGCCATGTTTGCCAGGCTGGTCTTGAACTCCTGACCTTAAGTAATCCACCCGCCTTGGCCTCCCAAAGTGCAGGAATTACAGGCATGAGCCACTGCACCTGGCCCAAATGACATTTAAGGTTAAATTAGAGCTGAGAGTTTGAACAAACTTCAAATCTCAGAATAACAGCAAAATTTGAGTCACATTATGTGGATTCAGTAACATTGTGATCAAAACAGAAGAAAAAGGGTTAACTATCCAGTTGAAGGAAAAAGATCTTCATGTAGAGGGAAACAGACCAAGAGGAGATAAATTGGTTTCAGGATATGTCAATACCTTTTCTTTGAATAACAAGAAGCTTTTGATACTACTCTTTCCTCTTGGAACTTATCCAAAAAATAATGTTTACTATTTTCTAGACTGAAGTTTAAGACTTGGTTGGGTTTTAAGGTCTCTAAAGCTAATATACATTTCTTGTTCATTCATTTATTCACCAAATGGAAATCTTTAGTTTGCTGCTCTTCTTCAAGACAAAACTCAAAGTTTTTTCTTTAATACACATATCCTCTTTGGCACACAAAATTAGGTGGCATGGATGGGCTTCACTACCACCCCTGAAGCTAACAGTGTCCTTTAAGAAGCAGCTATTCAGCCTCCTGGAAATAGGATTTTCCTCTCTCTTCCATGGTAGCAAGTAGAAGATTTTCTTTCTTCTCTTGATGGTGTGATATGGAACAACTAAACCCATTATGCTGCCAAGAGAAGATACCTGGGCCTTGGTGGGTTTGAACCACTGAATTAAGTCTTCATCAAAGTCAGAACATCTTCTGGACTTTTAAGTTTCATGAGTTAATAAACCCTTTTTATTGGTTAAGCCTTTTTCATTCAGGTTTTTTGGGTCATTAGTTTTCAAGAATCTTTGCAGAGTCAAAATACATTGTGCCAGTTTCTAGAACTAAGACAATTAAGACTATCCTATGCTTTTAATTTCCTTTGTGATGGAAATGTGACCTCTGAGAAAGTAAGAGACTGAAGTATTAGAAAAAAAAAAGTTTGAATTCAATTTTTAGAAAGGACAATTTTAAGAAAGAAAAGGAAGAAATATTTTGCCAGGGGGCCCGGATATAGGAACAGATGACGAAACCTTGTTCCACCTCCCTGCCTAGGATAAACAACAAACCAAAAAATCATCTGAAAATCTGCAATGTTTGATCTAAATGCAAATCAAACCAGTTTCTGTGAAAAGCACTCAAACATCCTGAAGGCTTGTTGTGCAGAACTGAGAATTTGTGGATTGCCCACAGCCTTGAAAAGTACAGAACATGCTCTTTCCTCCAACAAATAATTGGGAACAAGATGTCTGTCTGGAATTAATTCAATTGGTGTCAAGGGTGAGTTACAAAACCATCAGCATCTAAGAGATCAACTCTGTTATCTTCATCCTATGTTTTTATCCATATGAATAATTTAAACTATTATAAATAACAGATTGATTGTCTTTTGAGCTCATAGCTATATTTAATTACATCTTCTATCACATAAAAAATGGCTAAGATTTTTAACCTTTCTTTTTCAAGAGTAAAGACAGCTCCCTGGCATGACCAGGAATGGACCTTTTGTTGAACACAAAATTGAGATTTATGGTGCTGGGTTATTAAAAGAAAAAGGAAAATAAATGTATTTGTCTTGTGGCTATAAAGAATGATTTCTTGTAGATTTAGCTTTGGACTTCTACATACAAAACAGGGATGTGTGATGTGGCATAGTAAGACTAAATCCTATTGTGTACAAATCACCAGGTTATTATGTTGAAATGCAGATGCAGACTTAGGAGATCTGAGGTAGGGCCTTAGGTCTACATTTCTGGTAAGATCCCCATTGATGCTGATGCATTTTGGCCCCCTGGTCACACTTTAAGAAGCAAGAGTATAGAAGAAAGAACTAAGGTATATAGTATTCAAGAAGTCTGGGTTTAGTTCCAGTTTCATCACCAATTACCTGTGAGACCTCACCAATATCACTTAAACATATTCCTCCTGTATAAGATGATGGGGCTGGATTTAGTCATCTCAAAATCCTTGACACAAGAACTGGGCGTGATGACATGTGCCTGTAATTCCATCTACTCTGGAGGCTGAGGCAGGAGGATTACTTTCTTTCTTTTTCTTTTCTTTTTTTTTTCTGGAACCGAGTCTCACTCTGTCACCCAGGCTGAAGTACAGTGGTCTGATCTTGGCTCACTGCAAACTCCACCTCCCAGGTTCAAGCAATTCTCCTGCCCCAGGGTCCTGAATAGCTGGGACTCCAGGTGCCCACAGCCACACATGGCTAATTTTTGTGTTTTTAGTAGAGATAGGGTTTCACCATGTCAGGCAGGCTGGTCTTGAACTCCTGGCCTCAAATGATCCACCCACCTCAGCCTCCCAAAGTGCTGGGATTATAGGCATAAGCCACCATGCCCGGCAGGCAGGAGGATTTCTTTAGGCTAAGAGTTCAAGGCTGCAGTGCACTGTGATCACATCTGTTAACAGTGAATAGCCACTGCACTCCAGCCTTGGCAAGATAACGAGACCTCGTTTTCCAAAAAGAAAGAAACAAAAGAAAGAGAGAAAGAGGGAGGAAGGAAGGAAGGAAGGAAGGAAGGAAGGAAGGAAGGAAGGAAGGAAGGAAGGAAGGAAGGAAGGAAGGAAGGAAGGAAGGAAGACAGGCTGAAAAATCGAATCCAGCAGGATAAAAGTGGCTGGTGATATACTATGGAGGGTGTTTTTAAATCCCCTCTACACTTTTTCTTATTCTTTGTCTTCATGGAAGATATCTTCTCCCAAGTCAGCAATATGAATACTGTCCTTGGCTCTTCCTTCTCCATCACCTCCTTTTACTTAATCAATCATCAAATCTCCTCTAGTTCTTTCCTAAATAATTCCATGCTCTTTTATTTATTCGTTTGTTTTTTTTTTTTTTTCCTTCCCAACTGGTACTTATAAAATTCAAGTAACCACCATCTTCCTCTTACGGTAGATAACAGCCTCCTAAAAGATCTCTATCCCTTCTCTTCCCCCTTCCAACTCATAATTCATTCATTTATTCAGCAAATGGATATCTTTAACAGCCTGCCTAACAATTTTTTTTTTTTTAATCTGGCACAGTGGTTTTTTGTTGTTGTTTGTTTGTTTATTTGAGATGGAATTTCACTCTTTTTACCCAGGCTGCAGTGCAGTGGCGTGATCTCAGCTCATTGCAATCTCCGCCTCCCGGGTTCAACCAATTCTCCTGCCACAGCCTCCTGAATAGCTGAGATTACAGGCGCCCGCCATCATGCCCAGTTAATTTTCGTATTTTTAGTAAAGACGAGGTTTCGCCATGTTGGCCAGGCTGGCCTCAAACTCCTGACCCCAGGCTATCCTCCTGCCTTAACCTCCCAAAGTGCTGGGATTACAGGCATGAGCCACCACTCCCTGACTGGGCACAGCGTTTTTAATACACGACAGCGCACCTCTGCTCCTGTCCTCTTAGCCATGTGGTTTGGGTGGACTCCACCTACCATCCGATTCCAATATTTAATTTATATTGAATCACTTTCTACTGCTGCATAAAATCCTTCAGTGATTTCTCACTTCTTTATGAATATGGAATACAGTTTCTGTCATGTCTCTACAATGATGTAAGGATTACAGACTCTTTCATGACAGGCTGTGCTTGATTTCACCTTCACCCCTGCTTTCTCTTACGTTTTAGTCATGCTGGACTCCAAGTTATTTGAAAGCAACATGCTTTTTTTTTTTTTTTTTTTTTTTTTTTTTTTTTTTTTACATCATGTCTTTTGCACCTGTTGTTTCCACAGCCTGACACATTCACTTCCCCATTCCCTGATTCACTGAGTCCCTTCTGATAAATTATTTTTCAGGACTTAGCTGAAACACCATTTATTAATTTTCAAGGATATGTTAGGTTAGGACTCTGTTAACTGTGCTATAAGTACTTTGTACTTGACCTTCATAATGCTCAGTGAAACACTTTTAAATATTTATTCATCGCCTATTTTCCCCAGTGAGTACATGCTTGATGAAGACAGGTAATCATTGGGTTTGAGAATATTCTCAACAATTACTTACTTAATTCAAATGGAAGGATTCTGAATACTAATTTTGGCTGTCCTAACCATTTATGTCAGGTTTTATGGATGGTACTTCTGGTAATTTGAGTACTTTAGTCTTTCTGCCTCCAATTTCCCTGTGTGTTACTCTTTTCTTTATATTACTAGCAGTTATTTCAAACCAGAGTCCCAATCATCGTAAGCCATTATTCACAATTATTTTTATACCACCCCATTGTCTATAGAATAACCCCCAAACTCATAGCCTGCATTCAGGTTTTTTTATAATCCATATCAAGGAACCCTGAGGACACTAGGCACTCTGTAGGCGAATATCCTGATATCCAGCCATAGGATGATTAGCTGTCTTCCACACCACTCCTACATTTTCAGGTTTCATAACTTTAATATTTTTTTCCTAGAATATTTCTATATGCATAGCTCAACATAAATGTCATTTTATTAGTCTTTTTTATATACCCTAGATTAAAAGTTATCTTTCTCCTCTATATTCTCTTGCTACTTCGTCGATCCCTTCATGCTAGAGGTTTAAGAGAGCCTAATCACCCTTATCCTCTTGTTCCAGTTCTGGAAATTGGAATAGACACAATAAGCCAAAAGGAATAATTAATAAATGAGGCTTAAAATCTCATAAATGACACGTCTTCCTGGATTGTTAAACATGACTTACACCTAAGGGCTTCCCTATTCCTCCATCCCTTCCCAAATCTACAGCCCAAGTGGGAGAAGTTGTCTACTGAGAAGATGCTTATGTAGCCAACTAATTGCAAAACTGTAGCTTCCTTCACAAACTCATTAAAAACATAACTTAGAGCATCTCTGTTCAAAAGAAATAGAATATGAGCTGCTGCTCTAATTCTAAATTTTCTGGTGGCCACATAAAAAAATTTCAAAGGACAAAATTAATTTTAATCATGTATTTTATTTAACACAGTATACCCAAAACATTATAATTTCAGCATGCACTCAACATAAAAATTATTATTGATATATTTTTTATTCTTTCTTTTGTCATACTAAGTCTGGTATACATTTTACACTTACAAGACACCTCAAAGGCTCAATGGCCCACATGTACCTACTGGCTACGCTATTAGCATAACCTTAGAGAGATATAGAGACTACAGTTGACTTTTTAAAAACAGTTTATTTTGAACTAATTATAGATTCACAAGATGATGAGAAAAGGGGAGTAAGGCCCTGGATACCCTTCATTCTGTTTCCAGTTGTAATGATATCTAAATAACTGTAGTACAATAACAAAACCAGAAAATTTATTCTGGTTAGTCATTGCCTTTTAAACACAAGACTTTTCCACCCTATATACCTAAATTCTCTGAGCTCACCAGTTGAACAAGGCATTTCTTCTCCTATGGAAATAAATATATAATAAGATAGAAAGCTAGGCTAAAGCTATTTCATTCCAATTTGCTTTCTCCTAGAGTGTATAGCAGATGTCACCTTCCACTTATAAAATAAAGATCTTTTCCATCTACCCACTCCAGTATATTATACTCTTCCTTATTTTAGATAGTTTTGCTCTTGCTAATGTGGTAACAAGATCCTGGGATATGGAAAAAGTCACTCTTTTCTATAGCTCATATAGTATGTGTGAACATACATTGGTTTGCACAGAGAAGATGCTCAGTGGGTATTTATTGAGCTAGGTTCTGGACATAATCCAACTGTTATGTGAAAGGCATTTGTTATTCACCTTTTCAAGCTACTCAACTGTTGCATGCCTGAAAGGAAAATGACATAACCTTTGAATAAGCTTGATGGATCGCTTTTCTCAGGCAAGAAAGATTGTACTTTGATTTATAAGGCAAACATAAATTAGCCAGTAGGGAATATTTTATCTATCTAGAGATACAAGCCTTTTTTTGCTTAACTTGGTTTTAATTAGAATTAAGTCTTTGAATACTTGTCATCCATTCCAAGAATAGTTTGTGTTGACTTTAACATCTCTACACTTCAAAAAGAGAAAAGCAGAGATGTAAAGACCTCCCAGGCAAAGTAGCCTATATGATTATTCTGCTAACAATTGGTGCACAGATAGAAACCATTGCTTTTTTCATCCCAATTTCTGCAGCCTAGATATGTTTAAACAGCTCCAAAACTACACATAGATTTAAACCCAAGTACCTCAGCTCTGTGATTAGCTGTATCTCTAGATTCTGCACAAGGCGTTGACTATAGGAGACACACAAAAAATGCATATTGAATAAATGAATGAATAATGTTGTCACTCAGTGCTATCACTGAGTATGCATAGGATCTAAGGATAGATTATCTGAGCTGGAGGATATTGGTTATCCTATAGAGGGCTTCCAGAGTAGACACTCATCAGGAAATGTCACCAGTTGAGCAATATTACCCTGCAACAGCCCTCCCTGAGATAACTAGAAAACCCTGAGAAATCTAGAGCTCATCACTATCACTTTCATTATTTTTATCCAGGAATATCTTTAAGTTAGAGCTTGGAGTTCTGATTGTTGCTGTGTTTCAGGAGTGCTCAAAGTCTACACAATAAACATTAACATGTCTTTATATCATTGCTTACCATTTATCTAAATATAACTCTCACCTGCCAGCTAGCACCTCCTTTATACTTTGAGAGAAACCAGGGAATCACTGATTGTTCTCTTTCACTTATTTCCCCACATCCAATTTAATATCAAATCATTTTCATTCTGACTCTAAAACATCCCCAGAATCTGTCTATTTCTATTCCATGGGGCCACCACTCACCTCCAACTTGAAAAATTACAAGACTGTCAACAGTGCCTCATATTTCCAATCTTTCAGCTGTCCATTTGAGGGGTGCAAATGTGACCATGTTACTTCCCTGTTTCACACTTCAGTGTCTTCTCACCAGTAACTGAGCTACATCTTCAGTCTGTCTTCAAAAGCCTGGAATTCTCTGGATGCAGTCTGCCTCTCTAGGTTCATCTCTCCCACTGTCTGTTCACGTACTGTACTCACACTGAACTTCCTTCAGATCTCCAAAAGGAACATGATTTTCCTTCTCATGTCCTTTACACATGTTGTTCCCTCTTATTGAAACACTGTTTTTTATTCTGGCTTCAGGCATTTAATAATTAATTATCAAAGCAATAAACTATATGTTTTTATCATTTTCAATGCCCATGTTTTTCTTTCTCTCAGAGACCACATTTTGCTTCATCCTAAAACTCTTCTATCTTTATATAGTGTTAATGATCATCACTTATATGTGTCAGATGATGGGAAACATGGCACTGGAGGAAGCTGAAGTTGTGACATGGGGAGACACATTTATCTGATGTAACAAAATGATACTCAGTAGGAAGTTAAATTCTGAGTTTTAATGCCAGGGTCTGCCCTTACGTAGTTATATAAACTTCAGCTAGTTACTTCCTCCCTATGGGTCTTAATTTACCTTTGTGTAAACCGCCAAGTAGAGAGACTTTAAATGACCACCCAGAGCTAATGTTCTGTCTCTAAGGGTTTCCCAAGAGGAAACCATAATAGCTGATCCTTCTTTCCAGAAAAATGCATGCGTGTGTGTGCATGACACAATTCTACTTAGAATTTTAAGTTAGAAAGCCTTGCTTCAAATGAAATTTACAAGTATTTCTAAGAACACTTCTGGGAAAATTTTTGAAAGAGCTGAAGTCTGATTTTTATTTCATTTCATCCTTTAATTTGCTTTCTTTTTACGGGTGCTTGGATCACTCTCCATTTTGATATAAAAAATCCCAAATATTTCTCAATTGCCAAAATATATTACTTTTCCAGGAGACAGAAACATTCCAAAAGAAATTTAAAAGCCTAGTGATTATGTAATAATATTAATGATGGTTAATATATGGTAAACCCTCAGTAAATGCCAAGCATTGTTTTAAGTACCATCCTTGAATTATTTATTTTAATTATCACATTTCTACTGCCTCATAGTATTTTTGAGGTAGATCCTAGTATTATCCTAATTCTTAAGATGTAAAAATGAAAATACAGATAGCTAATTTCCCCAATAATATTATAAGTTTGGTAAGTAGTGGAGTCACAAATCCAAGTATTCTGGTTCTGAGTTTTGTTCATAAAAGGCTTCACTAGCAATCAAAGAAAATTACTTAACCATTGATATACTCTTTTGCATGTAATATTAGTTATGTTTTAAAGCTAGTATTATTGCTACTGGTAAGGTAAATGAGTACTCTCATCCACTTCTGACTGGAGTATTAACTGGAGAAACCAACCTAAAGAAATTTGACAATATCTACTAATAACATGAGAAACATTTATATTTTTCAATTCAACAATGTTATTTTGGTCATTTATTTTAGTAATCAGATGATACCATAAAGTGCTCATGAGAATTAACTTTTGACAAAGGCACTGATATAGTTAAATGGCAGAAGGAATGTGTTTCCAATATATGATGCTGGAACAACTAGATAGTAATACAAAATAAATTAGCTTTCTTGTGAGATAGATCATAGACTAAAAGTGAAAGCTAGAGGCATAACATTTTCTAGAAGAACACTTAGGAGAATATATTTATGAACTTGAGGTAGGCAAAGATTCTAAAAGAGAATACAAACAACATGAATAATAAAAGAAAAATTACAAATTGGATTGCATCGAATTTTAAAACTTCTAATCATCAAAAGACAACATCAATAAAGTAAAAAGACTAGGAAGAAATATTTGTAATACATATATCTGACAAAGAGTTTTTATCTAGAATTATAAGGAACTTTTACACATCATTAGTAAACACATAAATCACTCTACAAAAAAACATATTTGAATAATCACCATGCACATGAAAATCATTAGTATTAAGGAAATGTATGTTTAAAGCACATTAAAATACTAATATATCTATTAGAATGGTTAAAACTAAAAGACCAAACATTGGTGAGGATGTGGAGCAATGGAACTCTTATGTACTGTTCAGAGTGTAAAATCATCAACTACTTAGAAACCCATTTGGTAATTTTTAATAAACTGAAACAACTCAATCCTAGCAATTCTATTCCTAGGTATGCATCCAAGAGAAATAAATGGATGTGACCACAATATAACTTTTATCAGAATATTCACAGATGCTTTATTCATAAAAGCCCTAAATGAGAAGTAATCCAAACGTCCACAAGTTCATCAGTATTGTTCAACAACAAAATTGTGGTATATTTACAAAATAGTATGTTGTTCAGCTAAAAAACAAACAAACAAACAATGATTCATAGAACAAAATAGACGAATTTCAAATCATTATGTTGAATAAAAGAGCCAGACCAAAAAAGGACACATTTTACATTTGTTATTAAATAATTTATATGTAAATGAAGAATATCAAGAACATGCAAAACTAATTGAAAGTAATATAAATAAGAATACTTATTTTGGCAGGGTGCGGTGGCTCACATTTATAATGCCAGCACTTTGGGAGGCTGAGGCGGGAGGATCACCAGGTCAAGAGATCGAGACCATCCTGGCCAACATGGTGAAACCCCGTCTCTACTAAAAATATAAAAATTAGCAGTGTGGTGGTGCACACCTGTAGTCCCAGCTACTTGGGAGGCTGAGGCAGAAGAATCGCTTGGACCCGGGAGGTGGAGATTGCAGTGAGCTGAGATTGTGCCACTTCGCTCTAGCCTGGTGACAGAGCGAGACTGCACCTCAAAAAAAAAAAAAAAAAAGAATACTTCTTTCCTTTGGTAGGGGGATTGACTGGAAAGAGGCAAAAGGGAACTTTTTAGCATGATGAAAATATTCTACATCTTGGTCTGAGCGTTTACGGGGTGAACAAATTAAGATTTTTACATTTACTGTACTTAATTATACCTCTATAAAGTTATGTTAGCACTAAAAAAAGAGCATATAATATATGAAATGGCTGAACATTGGGGTAACTAAAGAGTATTAATTATATTACATTCAAGCTTTGCTTTCAGTAAATATTTGGTGCCATGGGAAATGTTTATGCTATAATCTTAAGTGGGGAAATAAAGGAAAATTCACAATTTATCCTATGTTGTCAAATCCGTAAGGGAAAAAGTGTATGTTTATATGTGTGTAGAAATGAATATTTGTATACTCACATACCCATTCATCAAAAAAATACTGCAAGAAAATTTGCTAGAATATGAAAGGTGACTATCTCTGGATGAGAAAGTTATGTTAAACTTTATATTTTTACATTATTTGGTAACTTTACAAAATATGGAAAAATGGTCTTCATAATTAGATGAAAATAGAAGCATTCTTTTAATACCACCTTAACTGTCCAGAGTCCCATTTCCTCAGAATCACTTTAGAACTTATCAGAAAAGTTAATTGAATCCCAAGACTAACAGTGGCACAATATGCTGTTTATCCAAGATCATCTGGATGAAGATAATACTTTAGTGTCTTACGCCAAATAATTTTACATACAGTTTAAGTATGTAGTAGGCTGAATAATGAACCCCCTAAGATGTTCCTATATTAATCGATGGAACCTGTGATGATGTGAACTTACATGGCAAAAGGGATTTTACAGATGTGATTAAGTTAAGGATTTTTAAAAGGAAGGATTATCCTGGATTATCTGGGTTGGCCCAATGTAATCACAAGAGTCCTTATAAAGAGGAAGCAGTAGTATTACAGTCAAAGAGAAGATGATGTGATGTCGGAAGAAAGAGAAATTTGAAGATGCCCGTCTGCTGACTGAGGTAGAGGGATGGGTAGAGATAAGGAATTCAGGTCGTGTCCAGAAACTGTAAAGGACAAGAAAATGGGTTCTTACCTGGAGCCTCCAGAAGGATTCAACTCTATCAACAATCAGTCCGGTAAGACTGATTTTGGAATTCTGTCTTCAGAACTGTAAGTTACTACATATGGATTGCTTTAAACAAGTAGGTTTTGGGAATTCCTTACGGCAGCAATAGTAATTAATACAGGGAAGAGTTGATATGTTAAGTTTGGACAGCATTTCATTGCTCAAATATACATACCATGTACATAGCCACCTGGGCTAAATCAAGGAAATTCTGAAAAATTTGTGAAGAGTCGAGAGATAATCACATTCTTTGAAGTCATCTTTGGTTTATCCTTCAGTACCAGTGAAGGTCTTCAAAGAAACTCCTGTTTACTTTCCCAACTTTCAGATAGATGGATAATGGCACAGAGAAGTCTATATGCTGGCCAAAATAGATACAGCCCCTCTCCCTAGACCCAGAATGCTTAAATTTTGGGAGTACTGTAAATGTAATTGAGAATCTTATAAAAGTTCTGTCAGGAAAAATATATACATTCACAAATTTTTGTACATAATTTTAAATTTCTCAGAGAATTCCCTAATGCCAAACTATGTTAATGTTAAGTGGGGAAATAAAGGAAGATGAATCCTGGCTGAATAACTTCTGCCCTGATGGCAAGAAATGAATCTAACTCAGGTGGTCACATCAAAGAATTGCTTCTTATAACTGCAGCTCTAAATCCAGCAAACTTAATAACAACAACAGCTTGAGGTGCAGTTACATCTGGCTGTGCCTAGAACCTGCTTCTGCAGGGTCTGAAATTGTGGACAGGCTTAAGATTAGAAGCATGTTCTATTTCATCCATCGCCATGGTTTAGAATAGGAGTAACCACTTGCTTTTCTTTTTTGTGAAAATAATGTTTTAAGTTAAACAGATGGTATTTTCAATCCATTCTACGTGCCCTGCCAGGTGGGTCTTTCTCTATCATTGCATTGCTTTAGCCTGTGTTTTCTCCAAGAATATTAGGCAACCCTTCATTGCTCACTTTCTTTTTCTGTGGTGTATTTGCCAGATTCTAGTATAAGAGTGATGCTGACTTTGTAGAATGAGTTAGGAAGGAGTCTCCCCTTGATATTTTAGAATAGTGTCAGTAGGATTGGTACCCGTTCTTAGTATGTTTGGTAGATTTTGGCTGTGAATCCATATGGCCCAGGACTTTTTTTGATTGGTAGGAGTTTTATTACTGATTCAATTTTAGAACTCACTATTGGTCTATTCAGAGTTTTGATTTCTTCCTAATTTAGTCTTGGGAGGTTGTATATTTCCAGGATTTTATCTATTTCCTAGAGATTTTCTGGCTTACATGCATAGAGGTGTTCATAATAGTATGTGAGGATATTTTGTACTTCTCTAGGATTGGTTGTAGC
>NW_012108363.1:2345498-2346475 GCF_000951045.1 Mandrillus leucophaeus | reverse complement strand
GATTGCATCGAATTTTAAAACTTCTAATCATCAAAAGACAACATCAATAAAGTAAAAAGACTAGGAAGAAATATTTGTAATACATATATCTGACAGAGTTTTTATCTAGAATTATAAGGAACTTTTACACATCATTAGTAAACACATAAATCACTCTACAAAAAAACATATTTGAATAATCACCATGCACATGAAAATCATTAGTATTAAGGAAATGTATGTTTAAAGCACATTAAAATACTAATATATCCATTAGAATGGTTAAAACTAAAAGACCAAACATTGGTGAGGATGTGGAGCAATGGAACTCTTATGTACTGTTCAGAGTGTAAAATCATCAACTACTTAGAAACCCATTTGGTAATTTTTAATAAACTGAAACAACTCAATCCTAGCAATTCTATTCCTAGGTATGCATCCAAGAGAAATAAATGGATGTGACCACAATATAACTTTTATCAGAATATTCACAGATGCTTTATTCATAAAAGCCCTAAATGAGAAGTAATCCAAACGTCCACAAGTTCATCAGTATTGTTCAACAACAAAATTGTGGTATATTTACAAAATAGTATGTTGTTCAGCTAAAAAACAAACAAACAAACAATGATTCATAGAACAAAATAGACGAATTTCAAATCATTATGTTGAATAAAAGAGCCAGACCAAAAAAGGACACATTTTACATTTGTTATTAAATAATTTATATGTAAATGAAGAATATCAAGAACATGCAAAACTAATTGAAAGTAATATAAATAAGAATACTTATTTTGGCAGGGTGCGGTGGCTCACATTTATAATGCCAGCACTTTGGGAGGCTGAGGCGGGAGGATCACCAGGTCAAGAGATCGAGACCATCCTGGCCAACATGGTGAAACCCCGTCTCTACTAAAAATATAAAAATTAGCAGTGTGGTGGTGCACACCTGTAGTCCCAGCTACTTGGGAGGCTGAGGCAGAAGAATCGCTTGGACC
>NW_012108363.1:2334411-2341553 GCF_000951045.1 Mandrillus leucophaeus | reverse complement strand
CTTTTTCTGTGGTGTATTTGCCAGATTCTAGTATAAGAGTGATGCTGACTTTGTAGAATGAGTTAGGAAGGAGTCTCCCCTTGATATTTTAGAATAGTGTCAGTAGGATTGGTACCCGTTCTTAGTATGTTTGGTAGATTTTGGCTGTGAATCCATATGGCCCAGGACTTTTTTTGATTGGTAGGATTTTTATTACTGATTCAATTTTAGAACTCAATATTGGTCTATTCAGAGTTTTGATTTCTTCCTAATTTAGTCTTGGGAGGTTGTATATTTCCAGGATTTTATCTATTTCCTAGAGATTTTCTGGCTTACATGCATAGAGGTGTTCATAATAGTATGTGAGGATATTTTGTACTTCTCTAGGATTGGTTGTAGCCTCACCTTTGTTTTTCTGATTACGCTTATTTGGATCTTCTCTCTTTTATTCTTTATTACTTTAACCAATGGCCTAACTAGCAATCTTGTTTATCCTTTAAAAAACAAGGTTTTGGTGACCCTTTGTATGCATTTTGGGGTCTCAGTTTTATTCAGTTATCCTCTGATTTTGGTTATTTCTTTTCTTTTGATAGTTTTGAAGTTAGTTTGTTCTTATCTTTCTAGTTCTTCTAGTTGTGATGTTACATTGTTAATTTAAGATCTTTCTCACTTCTTGATGTAGACACTTAGCACTATTGACTTTCCTCTTAACACTATTTTAGCTGCATCCCTGAAATTTTGGTATGCTATGGATCTTCATTTATTTCATTCAATATTTTGGGATTTTCTTTTATTTCAAATCATTTTTTGATTTTTGCCTTAATTTTATTGTTTACCCAAAAGTCATTCGGGAGGTAGTAGGCCATTGTCCTAACTGATTTAACACAGGAACAGAAAAACAAATACCATGTGTTTCTCACTTATAAGTAAGAGCTAAATATTGAGCATACACAAACATAGGGATGGGAACAGTAGACACTGGGGACTACCAAAGGGAGAAGGGTGGGGAGTGGAGGAAGCTTGAAAAATTGCATATCAAGTACTATACTCACTACCTGAGTGACCAGATCATTCGCACTCCAAACTTCAGCAACACTAAATTTATCTATGTATTGAACATGTACACATAACCCCTGAAACTAAAATAAAGGTTGAAAAATACATGAGTAAATAAATATTTACATTGTTCTGAGCAATGGATAAGAATGCTAGCTTCATTACATTCTCACTGGCATTTAGAATTATAAATTTTATCATCATTAAACATTGCATTTGTGTGATAATGAGTGATATCATAGATTATGTGATGCTGTGAACTTTATCCTCAAACCTATAAGGAATTATTTTTTAATCCTAACAAAACAGAGGAAAGATGCCTATTGTCAAAATATATTTATCTTAAGTTTCTAATTGAGGATGTATAGAAGTTTGGTACTTTTCATGGCTAGTGATTGTATAGAAAGACTTATTAAATTGTTAGGCCATGGAGAAAACAAAGAAAAAATATGCAAAACATATAAACACAGCAAAAAATTTACTGAATGTCCTTTCAAAGTTATATTGTGGCATTGTCTAACAAGCCTGCACAAAGATTATTTTATTTTATAGAATGACATACCTTTGTTTCACATGCTACTTTTTAAGAGTTTTATTATGATATCATTGACATATAATTGTATATATTTATGATGCATAAGTTGATGTTTTGATATACATATATAATGTGAAATGATCATCACATTTTAGTTGACTAAGATGTGTATATATACACACAAATGTATATATAGATGTAGAATATATATATATCACATATATGTAGATGTGGTATATATATGCTTTGTGTGTGTGTGTGTGTGTGTGTGTGTGGTAAAATAGCTTAATAGCTATGCTGTTAGCAAATTTCATGTATATAATAAAACATTGTTAACTATCATCACCATGCTATATTTTAGATCTCCAGAGTCTATTCATCTTGCATAACTGAAACTTTTTGCCCTTTGGTCAACATCACCTTATGATATGGTTTGGCTCTGTGTTCCCACCTGAGTCTCATGTTGAATTATAATTTTCAGTTTGGGGGAGGGACCTGTTGGAAGGTGATTGGATCATAGGGGCAGATTTTCCCCTTTCTCTTCTCATCATAGTGAGTGTGTTATCACAAGATCTGGTTGTTTTACAGTGTATAGCACTTCCCCCTTTGCTCTCTCCTGCTCTGCCATGGTATGATGTGCTTGCTTCCCCTTTGCTTTCACCATGATTGTAAGTTTCTTGAGGCCTCCCAGCCATGCTTCTTGTACAGCCTATGGAACTGTGAGTCAATGAACCTTTTTCCTAATAAATTACCCAGTCTCAAGTAGTTCTTTACAGCAGTGGGAGAACAGACTAATATATTTCATTTCCTCCTTTCCTTGTCCCCTGGAAATCAGCATTTTCCTCTCTGCTTCTACAATAGATTTTTCCTTTTTGGTTACTTTGAGGCTTGCATAAATCTTCCTGTAATCATATTTATCTGCTTTAATTTGATAACAATTTAAGTTCAGTGGCATACAAAAACTACATTTTACTACCTTCCCCACAACACACACACTTTATGTTCTTGAAGTCTGAGTTTGCTTCTTTATTATTAAGAATCTGTTGCCAAATTTGGCAGTTATTGTTATTCTTAGTATTTTAGTGTTTAAAAAATCTTTTATATTAGAGTTATGGGTAAACTGCACATTACCATCACAATGTTATGTTGTTTTGTTTTTGACTATATATCTACCTTTGTTTGTGGGATTTATACTTACAAATTCTTTAATGCTACTGTTTAGTGTGTTTTAACTCTATTTGAAAAACAATCTTAAACATTTCTTATAAGGCAGATCTAGTGGTGACAAATTCCCTTGGTTTTTATTTGTCTGAGAAATATTTGAAGTCTCTTTCATTTTAAAATGATAGCTGTGCAGAGTATAGTATTCTTGGCTGACATTTTTTTTTTCTTTTAGTACTTTGAATATATCATCCCGTTCTCTCCTAACCAGCAAGGTTTTTGTCAAGAAATACACTAATAGTTTATAAGTGTTACATGAATGTAATGAGTCATTTTTCTCCTGCTACTTTCACAATTCTCTTTCCTGTTGTCTTTTGACAACTTATTCACAATGTGTCTTGGTATAGTCTTCCTTATATTCAGTCTATTTGAGTCTGGTTGTCTATTTTCCTTTCCAGATTTGGAAAGAGTTCTATTATCATTTCTTTAAATCAGGTCCTTTTCTCCTTTCTTTTTCTGGAACTCATAATGTGGAAATTGGTTTGTTAGAAAGTGTCCTGTAAATATTATATACATTTTTTACTCTTTTTATTATTATTATTATTACTTTTTTCTTTGACTAGATAGTTTCAAATGATCTCTCTTCAAGTTTGCTGATTCTTTCCTTTGCTTAATAGAATCATCTGTTGAAGCTCTCTGTTATATTTTTAAATTTCATTCATTTCATTCTTTAGTTCCAGAAATTATGTTTAGTTCTTATTTATAATTTCTTTCTTTCTTTGTTTTTTTTGTTTTTTTTTTGTTTGTTTTGTTTTTTTGAGATGGAGTCTCGCTCTGTCACCCAGATTGGAGTGCAGTGGCACGATCTCAGCTCACTCAACTTCTGCCTCCTGGGTTCAAGCGATTCTTCTGCCTCAGCCTCCTGAGTAGTTGGGATTACAGGCATGCAACAACATGCCCGGTTAATTTTTGTATTTTTAGTAGAGACAGGGTTTCACCATGTTGGTCAGGTTGGTCTCGAACTCCTGACCTGATGATCTGCCCACCTTGGCCTCCCAAAGTGCTTGGATTACTTTGGGTGTGAGCCACCATGCCAGGCTCTAGTTCTTATTTATAATTTCTATTCCCTTGTCGAACTTCTCATTTTGTTTTGTATTGTTTTATGATATTGTTAAATTGTTTTTCTGTGTATCTTTTAGCTCACTCAGCTTCTTTAGAAAAATTATTTTGACTTTTTTGTCAGGTAATTCATGGCTCTCCATCACTTTGAGGTTGGTAAATAGAAGTTTATTGTGTTGCTTTGGAGGTGTCCAAAATTTTTCATGTTCATTGTTTCTTGTGTCGATGTATGCACATTTGAAGAAGCAGTTACAATTTCCATACTTCAAAGATTGGCCTTGGTAAGGAAAAATCTTCACTTGAGGTGCAGTGTGGAGTCACTATGAATGAGATGTTTGGAAGCATGCTGTGGCACTAGATCTAGTGGTGCGCAGGATGCTAACTCTGGGCCTGAGAAAATGTGATGGTTTGATGTCTCAGGCAGCTGGAGTCCATGACATTAGCCACCACATGGTCTTTGCTTGCAAAATTGGTGAAGAAATGATACTTGATGGCTGTGGGAGCTGTTGAAATCTTCAGTGGTAACCCTCGGACTAGAGAAGAGCACGCTGGGGAGGGATGGGGGCTCAAGCCACAGTGGTGATGGCTGAGGCTTGCAGTAGGGGCCAGGGCTGGCTTTAGTCGTGATTGTGCAGTGGTGAGGCCCAGACAAATTACTAATTATGACTATTTCTCCTAATTTCCCCCTTCTGTTTTCTAACACTCCATCTTCCTGAACTTCTCTTTCTCTTCTTCTTCCTCCTGGTTCTTATTATCCTCTTTCTGCTAATCCTCTACCAAACTCCCTTTACTTTGTATGCAGGGGCTGATTTTTCTCTGAATTACCACCATCTTAAAGTTATGCAGGTTGCCCCTTGAAAAGTCATTCTATTCTGGCACTCTTATGGGTCTATCTCCCTGCAAAAAGTTTATAAAACCTTCAAAACCAGGCATCAAGACACATGCCTATTGGCATATTCAACATGTTGGGTAGTTTTTGCTGTAAGGAATATCCTTCCTAATATTAGCAGGATCACGCATGAGATTAGGAGAATTCTATTTAGAATGTAGACAACTGAGGAATTCACTTTTATAAGGAATTCACTTCTATAGAATTAGACAGAAAGTTAGGCAGATTCCAAATTCTAATTGCAAAGGCCAATGCACTGCTGTTAGATCAATAAAAAAAGAAGTCTGGATTTTCATCTCTTCTTTGCATTAACTGGCTTGTGCAAATAACTTTATTACTGATCCTAGGATGCTCCTTCCACAGAGATAATATGTGATGAAAGATCAACTTGAATAGCAGTAATTTTTTTTTCTTATGATGGTAAAGAAACATCCAGAAGGCAGGCACTGCAGAATCCAGAGCTGATTCAAAAATGACTGTGAGACCTAAACAGATCTTTTTTTGTTATTCTCTAGGCCAAAAGCCTGTAACCATCTTCTAAATTTTGAATCACAATGTATAATCACCTTATTTACTATTTTCTTATTTGTTGTCTATCTTCTCACTGGATTGCAGACTCTCTGAAAGCAGGGACCTTGTCTGTTATATGTTACAGTGTGTCCCCTGACGTTGCATTGCCTGGCCCTAACCTTGTGCTTTGTTGGTATTTGTTCAATGTACGCATGAATTAAATGGTTTCTTTTTTTTTTTGACATACATATTTCAGTTAGCTCCCAACACACCACCCAAACCACCTTGACCACCCATGTCTTATAAGAACCTAGCAAAGTAAGATTTTGATAGCATTATGGTGGAAATCTTTGCCAATTCAGAGATATTCATTTCCTGTGTTTTTTTCTAGTTTTTCATATTGCCCTTGACATTTTCTGATCTGTAGCACTTGCTGATAGCATTGAAAAACTGGGCTTGCCTAGACATGTTGATGCCTAAATCATAGCTTGGATCCTTCTTCCTGTTGAGCTTCAACATCCATCTGAATCTCAAAATTATATAGATTTTAACCATCAACGAGGGGTAATGTTAAAAGCATTCTAAGATAATAATGGAGGGCAGAATATTGACAGGTGGCCCAGACAAGTCTAATAGATAAGAAAAAACAGAAGACTGAAACATAACTTTAAAAAATGCCTTGATCCTAAAGAATAATGAGAACTGAGTTATTATCAGAATAGGTTTGTCACTGCTTAGAAAGCGAGCCCAATATAATACCCCAATTCTACTACACTATTATCTTTTCATTATTTGAGTTCTCCAAAAACCGTTTTCTGATTTCTGTTTTTAAATTATGTTAGATGTACTAGACATTCTCCGATTCTACTAACATTCTATGAATTTTCCGTCAAGGTTATAGTCAAGAGTAATTGATTGGTCTCATGCACAATACATTGCAGCAGCTCATTTACTCCCAACTCTCTAGTCTGTGAGCTCTGTAAAATCCAGTACTACCCTTTTTTGTTTGAAATGTATCTTTGGCACCTATCACAGTGACTAACATATAGGAAGAAATCAATAAATATTTGAATTATTGAAAATTTTAATTCCATAGTCTTGAGTTTCCATACCTAGTACACATAAATCACCAATTAATAGGGCCATAGGATGTTACCACTGGGAGGGATTTTACAACATTTTCTAGTTGAGTTCCTTTCCTATGTACATGAAGAAACTGAGGTACAACTAAGTATTTGAAACGTTTCACATATCTAAGAAGTGACTAATTGGGCCTTTTGATGTTCATAAACACCAAAACTTAATAGAATGTATTTAACAATACAATCACAATGAATATAGTAGGATCTTTTCTCAGTAATTCTTCAGCCCTGAAACTTCTTGAGGTTTTTCTTAGTTCTTATTAGACATGATAATTTCCTGGAGAGATGTGCCAGTTAACAGAGTTTCCTGGATTTTTAGAATGTCAGATGACAGGGAGCTTCATTTGTTTCTCTGGGTCAACAACAACAACCAAAAAAAATGTATCTAATTTGAAATGTAGCCAATGCTTCTGAGTTATTAGATTAAAGACCTGCTAATATTTATTTTTCACTTATTTTATGCCAGACATTTTTCAAGGTATTTTACATGAATTAGCTCATGTAACACTCATGGCTATCCTGTAAAGTAGGTTTTATTATTATCATTTTTATTGTGCAGGTTGAGGAAATCAAAGGACAGAGAAGTTAAGTTAGGAAGTTAACTTCTGCAAGGTTACACAGCCAGCTAGTAGAAAAGTCAGGATATGAAACCAGATATAGTATTTAAAGATGAAAGAGAAAGTGAAGTATTATCAATCTAGATAGAAGTCTTTCTTCCTAAATCATTTGCAAAGTGAATCATCCAGAAACA
>NW_012108363.1:2309180-2333641 GCF_000951045.1 Mandrillus leucophaeus | reverse complement strand
TCAATCAATCATCTATCTAATAATAAATTGGCTTATGTAGTTGTGGAGGAGAGAGACATTCTAGGATCTGTAATCAACAAGATGGAGAATTAGAAGATCTGATGGTATAAGTTCTAGCTTGAGTCTGAGTCCAAAGGCAGAGAAAGACCAAAGTCCCAGCTTGAAAACCAACAGGCAGAGTGAGGAAATTATCTCCTACCCAGATTTGTAATGGATCAGATGAGACCCACCCACATTGGAGAAGGCAATCCACTTTACTCGATCTTCAGATTTAAAGGTTAATCTCATCCAGAAACACTCTCACAGACTTGGCAGAATAATGGTTAATCAACTATTTGTGCACCCTGTGGCCCAGTCAAATTGACACATAAAATTAACCATCACACCCATGGAGAATGAATAGAAAGAACTCAAGAAAACCTCCCTGGTATATCAGAATTATATCAATAATTCATCCCTAAGTAGCATAGGAACAATAAAGCAGAGGCAGTTTTTCTAACTAGCTACATATTTCTGAAAACAACGAGGGATTAGTTGACTGGAAGTTACGTATACAGGTGTCATATATCAGAGTCTCTTGTAATGGTTTGTAAAATCTTGATTTTTTTGTTAGAAAAATATTTCGTCACTTCCTCATCCTAATGCCCCATATTTAAAGCTCATTTTTTCAAGTATTGCCAAGCTTAGAATCCAACCAGAGGCTCCCAACCCACCCGTGAGATTTTCATCATTTCTGCCAGTGATCAGAGGAAAGGCTTGAAGTTTTAGGGAAGGGTGGAGGTTGCTGGGGACTCCTCGCCTTGGCTGTCTCAGTAGACAGAACTTCAGGCCAAATGTTTTCTTTTAATCCTCAAGTTGAAAGTAATTTCCACATTCTGTAAAACGACCAGAGATAAGACTGAAGCGAGGTGTTCTGTGAGGGAAAGAACAACCTCCTGCAATAGGGCTTTCCAAGGAGACTGATTAGGTCTCTTGTATTGTTCAAGAGGAAAAAGGAGAGCAGAAAGGCATTTGATGCAGAACTGGAGCAGAGCCTCTCTGGGATCAAAAATGCTTCTATCCATCTACTCAGACTCTTAAGGTCAACTTCAAAACTCTGCTTCCAAAAGAAAAACTGGAGTATAGGAGACTCCTCTCCCCTGTGTCCTATGAAGCTGGACAGCCCAGAGCTTCCTTGTTTCATTGTACTGAGCTGGGGAGAAGAAACAGGAAACAAGGACAATGCCCTTTTCCAAATCCAAGGAGTTTGAGGAGGTCATCAAATATAAATGTTTCAGTTCCAAATGATAATCACTTAGTTTTGGATTTCTAAAACCAATGCTGTTAATCACTATACAACATCTCTAGTCTTAGTAGAGATTTTTGTTGTTGTTGTTGTTGCTTGTTTCTTTGTATTACCATATTGTGTTCTAGTTAAGATTCTCTGCTTACTCAGACTTTCTTACCTGAAGCACAGGGTTTTCAGCAATGTTATTTCCACATCTAACATGTTTCAGGGAAGCCTTTTGATTTGAAATAATTTTATAATATCACCATAGCAACTTCTGTAAATGTGCAGTTACTAAGAATGTAAATCCACAGCTGAACTATTAGAGAGAAAAGACTTTAACACATATACAGTTAGCATTAAATAAAAACAGAATTGTGTTTTATAGGGATGATGGTACAAGAAGTGTTAAAAATGAATCAGGGCCAGGTGCAGTGGCTCACGCCTGTAAACCAAGCACTTTGAGAGGCCGAGACAGATGGTTGACTTGAGGTCAGGAGTTCAAGACCAGCCTGGCCAACACAGTGAAACCCTATGTCGACTAAAAAATACAAAAATTAGCCAGGCATGGTGGCACGTGCCTGTAGTCCCAGCTATTAGACACGCTGAGGCAGGAGAATCACTTGAACCTGATAGGTGGAGGTTGCAGTGAGCTGAGATCACACTACTGCACTCTAGTCAGGGCAACAGAGGGACTGAGTCTCATAAAAAAAAATTCTGATACACACACACACACACACACATATATATATATATATATATATATTTTTTTTTTCTCCTAGAGACGGAATTTTGCTTTTATAGACCAGGCTGGAGTTTAATAGCGCGATCTCAGCTCACTGAAACCTCCACCTCCCAGGTTCAAGCAATTCTCCTGCCTCAGCCTCCCAAGTAGCTGGGATTACAGGCATATGCCATCATGCCTGGCTAATTTTGTATTTTTTTTTTTCAGTAGAAACGGGGTTTCCCCATGTTGGACAGGCTGGTCTTGAACTTCCGACCTCAGGTGACCCGCCCGCCTCGGTCTCCCAAAGTGCTGGGATTACAGGCGTGAGCCACCACACCCAGCCTGATTTATATTTTTAATATGAGAAACTGCAAGGGAAATTCAATGCAATGTGACCGTTTTAAAAAATTCCTGAAGAAAATAGCGCTTGTGCAGCAATGTAAGACCGGGTTTCAGGGGGAGTATTCATGTTAGAAGCAGGTTGAAAATGCACTGAGTAGGCATAGCTGTTGAGTAATTCAAGGATTGATGAAAATGATCAATAATGGGATTGTCAGATTAGTCCCTGCCCCAGTCAAATGTGCCCAAATTGGGAGTTTCAAAACTAGGGAATTTTTCAAAAAACTATTAGAACTGAAAGGATTCTTAGAGGTCATTAATGATGCTTGACTCCATTTTTCAGTAAATGAGTATGCCAATAATTTTACAGCGATGGATTTGGCTCTTTTGCCTGCACAGCTTCTGATCTTCCTTCATATGGTAATATATATTGTGATTTTCTTTGGTAAACTACCCTCCCCATTATATCTTCGTGTTTGAGCAGAGCCTAATCCACCCTAATCCAAGGCTCCTGGGCAGATGCATGGCCCACAACATCATTCCCTCACCACAGAAATGAGATCAGAGCCTAAGCAAGGGCTGACGTCAAACAGATGAGAGTTCACTCAGATTTTTTTCTGGAATTATTGGAAAAGAAGCTTTCTCTTTCCACTGGATTTGGTAAGGTGGTAGGATATAAGCCAAAAGAAGCAGGTAGTCATCTTGGCACAAACAGGGTTGAGCATGTCAGAGAATGAAGGCAGCATCCAGAAATGTGACTGAAAACCTCAAGTGAGCACTTGGCCATGCCTGGCAATTCTCATATACAGTCCTGGTCAATCTACTCTCTGGCAACAAGTTCATACATGTACAGGTTTCTTTTCGCTCCCAAACTTCTTTTCTACCACTCTCACTCTCATTCATTTGGCTACAACCATGCAGAACTGCTTGATACTCCTCCAAATGCAGGTATGCTATGTGTGTGTTCCAGCCCTGGCACCTGTACACCTGCTGTTCTCTTCACTTGGGCTGCTCTCCTCAAGGTATTTCTATGGCTCACCTCCTACTCATTGTCATCTCTCTGATCTGTTCTAGTCCAACCTGAAATCCCACTATAACTCATTTTTTCTTAGCCTTGTTTTGTTGCTCCTCATAGCACTTATCACTCCCTATGATGTTATGTATTTATTTATTTACTGATTGTCTCTACTACTTGAACATAACTTCATGAAGGCAGAGCTTTATCTACCCTACCACTATGTACTCAGCATCAGAATAGCATCTGACACAGAGTGTGTACTCAACATAATTTTTTGAAAATATCAATGAATAAATGAATGAATGAAAGCATCAAAGCTTCTGATACAACATTTGAGCACCCAAATCCAGCAATGCCAGAATGCAGCCCTCCTCACAACTTCTCAAACACATGAATGAAAAGACCTTCTCTGACTTATGTCTGAGTTCAATTTCCTGTAACTTACAGTTGAAATAATTTTGGTACAGACAGTGACTCACATTAGTTTATGAGCCCTGAAAATACTCTCATTTCTTCCCAACTCTGCTTTCAGTTATATTAGTTCAAAGTCAAGTACATTGGGATTATTTATACCACGGGAACCAGCAAACTTACAAACTAGGGCTTTACTTTCTTATGGAGAACTAGTTTTAAACATTTGCCAGATATTTAAAAAATATCACTCTGCTTTTTATGTGGAGTATAGATTCTCAGTATGAAGCATGTAAGCAGGGAGGCAAATTAAAAAACAATCCAGGAAAGATATGTAGCTTGGTGGCATCAGTAGAAATGATTGTACCTTGAAGGATCTATTTTTAAGGCTGAGCCAGTAACAATAGAGGATACACTAAGTGAAAGTACTGAGAAATCAAGAATGAGTTCTTGGTTGGTGATTTGCACAGGTTGATAGTGATGACATTTACTGAGTTGAGAAAGAAAGAAGTGAAACCAATGTTAAAAGGATCTAGGGCTTTCATGTCAGAGAAATAGGATAGCAAATCCTTTCAGATAGTTGCTGTCGAGGCTAAAGTATAATGCATTGCACATTAGCACAGATTTTTAGCTTTAAGTCTCTTGCTGATTATGTAAGTGATCCCAAGTATTTCCCTTAATCACATCCAAGGAAGTCTATATTTTTTAATTCTTTATATGACTGGACTAGTCTGGGTTGTTTTGAAGGTTTCTTTCAGTTTTTCTCTTATTTCCAGCAACACTTGCTTCTCCACAGTCCGACATTCACAAGTCTCTGCTGTCTCACAAAAAGGAAGTTCTTGTTTCCAGAATCAGAGCTGGGTATTCTCTTCCTTGCTCTCTCATTTTAACTTATTGTTTTGGCCAGGCAACTGATTGAATAATAGTTTCCATACATTTATATCCTAACTTTTCCAGCTGTGTAAGTTCATCTCTTTAACACACAGTCTTGAAAGAGTTTACTTTGTTCAAATTGGGTCTTATAATTGGAGATGTATATTAGGAGCGTGTTTATATATGAGGGAATCATATGTACTTCTTAACTCTATTGAAGGATATTTTCCAGTGGTCATATTCGTCCAAACGAAAGACATCCCAAAATAGTATGGTAGACATTTATAAAGAAGGAGGGTAAAAGGAAACAAAGTAAGAAAGATTAATGAGTCCACCTTCAGGAGTAATGTGCTGCTTGCTTGAGAAAGAACCAAGTACTGTTAGTTCCAATAATGCTTCCATTAATCAAAACCTTGAAGTAACTGCATAATCGGCCAAAGAAGCTAATGGATATTAGCAAATTGCTGTACTCTCTCCTTTGCTGCTATCAGCGGTAAGGTCAGGGTCTTCTTTCTGTTCTAAAATATTATAGCTGGGGAAAAAGAAGCTATGTCAACAATTCCCAAGCATTGAAATCTGCCCCCAAAGAAGGTAAGACAGTTTCTCAGACAGCATATGGAGAGAACTTTGCATATTCTATACTCATCTTGGAGATTTACAAAGCATATTGTAAAGTCTCACAGTAAAACAACCTGTTTACTTCTGTTGCATCCGAAGTTTCTGAAATCACTTTGCTGTTACTGCAACAATCTAGAATACGCTTTGAGAAAGGTGCCATTTTTATAGAGTCTCTACAGCTTTGTTTACTTAGTCCTCTCTTTAAGGATAGACAAGCTAGAATTATACTACTTGGGCTCCACAAGACTCTACAGCACGGCATTTATACTGTCTTTATCTGATCAGAGTGCCTGGTATGGAATTTGTGCTAAGTCAGTCTCAAAAATTATTAACTCAATTTGAATTACATTCAATCTTATCATTTGCCTGATGTGAATGTGGATTGTCCATCTCTGCTTCTGTCAAAATGTGAAGTCATTTTCCCAGTTTAGCCAATCCCTATTTGAAGTCTCTCCTCTAAGAACATGTTCTGAACTTATTTAAAAGCTCTGGTTTGAGAAAATTCCATATAGTTACTTCCTGGTTTAAAATCTAGAATTACCTTTTATTTATTCAAAACATTGTTTTTAAGCTTCATGGAAGTCTTTCTGGTCTTAATTGTTGTATGGTGTTTATTTTGTTTCAGAGAAAAGCTGCCATTTTAAGGTTTCCAATTGCCTTCTTTGAAGATGGTGAGTCTTAGAGCAGCTTTCTTTGTTCTGGGAAGAATCTGACTGGGTTTTCTGAGGTGAAGGCTAGATACAGAGATCCATAGCACGTGTGGGGACTGTGTGACATACTCTTGACAGCCTCTGAGCTCAGTTAGGGAGGAAGATGGTTGTTTTTTATGGCTCAAATGAGCCTTTTGAGAGGGAAGGTATGGAAACCAACCTCTTACTTTTTGGAGAAGTTATTAGAAATTATCCGATAAATTAAAATGGTACTACAAAGGTTTTTCTATCAAAAACAAAAAAACCAAGGGCCCTCAAAATGGAATTCATCATGAGGAAAGGAAAATCTAATTTGGTGAGGAAATAGACAGTTATGAAGAAAAAGCTAGTTTGGGCAGCGACCAGCATCCTAGCACTCAGAACAAGGTTAGGGACACTGGCTGAACCAGTGAGCATAATGTAAAGAGCTCACACAGAGGCAGGGAACTGCAGAAACAATGGTGCAACACAGAATCCTGGCAAATTATACTACATGGACTAATTTTCAGTAATCACACTGTATGGCAGTAATAGAAGCTCCTGTAAGTCAAACCTTGGAATCTTTCAGTAGAAAGGTAACATTTTCTAATTATTTTGTGTGGAAATGGATTTAACCCACTTGGTTGGAATAAGCCTACAGTGGCCTGTAAATTTGAAGCAAGAGATTTGGGTAATTAATAGGCTTTTAAGAAGATATGTGATTTTATTCTGCATTTGTTCTTTTTCCCACCCCTAGAGTTGTTCTTATAGCTTCAGAAGTCTGACAACTTGGCTCTGTACTCTTATACCCTGTCCTTTCCCTTGGATAATTTTAGTAAAATACCCTCCTAATGTTATTCAAGATACCCTGTCTCCTATGGAAAGATTAAAAGAATGTTTGTCTTTTTATTTTTTATTATTTTAACAGAAGAGCCCACTAAAAGCATGTGAGACAGCACAAAGAGGAAACTTTTCACTAAAAATGTTTTAGTGAAACTTGATAAAAGGGGGTAATGTCGAAATTCCTCCCTATAGTATCTAATATAAAGCTTTTTTTTTAACCAAAGGAGTAATCTGTCTTTTTCAGTTTCTCCAACATCTAGTAAAAATTCATACATATTTAGGTATTCAAACAACACTTGCTGGTTGATAAGAGAGCAAGAAACATGGCAGTAACAGAATGATGTTTATGCAGAAGACAAAGATGATAATGAATCAAGCCCTTGAACTTCCCAGGTGAGTCACCTAGCCTCTCCTGGCTTCACTTTTTCCTTTTGAATCATTAGGGTTGACACTAAATTCTGGAGTGCCATCTAGCACTGAAATTTTGAAGACCTAGGTTAAGTATAGTATTATTTAAGGGATTTATATTTTTGAACAAGTTTCCTTGTTATTACAAGATGACAAATTCTAAATGAAGAAGCAGTCCTGGTTATTATCAATAGAAGTGTGTTTATTTCTGTTTAATTCCATTATTTATCCTCAAGACACATAATCATCAGATTCTCCAAGGTTAAAATACAAGAAAAAATGTTAAGGGCAGCCAAAAAGGCCAAGTCACCTACAAAGGGAAGCCCATCAGACTAACAGCAGACCTCTCTGTGGAAACTCTATAGGCCAGAAAGATTGGGGAGCAATATTCAACATTCTTAAATAAAAGAAAGTCCAAACCAGAATTTTATATCTGGCCAAATTAAGCTTCATAAGTTAAGGAGAAATAAGATTATTTTTGGATAAACACATGCCTAGTGAATTTGTTACTACCAGACCTGCCTTACAAGACCTCCTGAAAGGTGTGAAAAGTATGAAAGTATGAAAAGTAAAAACCATTACCAGCTACTAAAAAACACACTGAAGTACACAGACCAGGGACGCTATAAAGCAACCACATAAACAAGTCTGCAAAATAACCAGCTAGCATCATGATGACAGGATGAAATCCACACATAACAATACTAACTTTAAATGTAAATGAGCTAAATGGCCCAATTAAAAGACACAGAGTAGCAAGCTGGATAAAGAACCAAGCAACACCCATTGGTATGTTGTATTCAAGAGACCAATCTCACATGCAAAGACATACGGGATCAAAATAAAGGGATAGAGGAAAATTTACAAAGCAAAAGGAAAACTTAAAAAACTAGGCATTGCAATCCTAGTTTCTGACAAAAAAGACTTTAAATTAGCAAAGATCAAAAAAGACAAAGAAAAGCATTACATAAGTTTAATTCAACACGAAGAGCTATTAGAAATATATATGCAACCAACATAGGACCACTCAGATTCATAAAGCAAGTTCTTAGAGAGCTTCAGACAGATTTAGATTCTGACACAATAATTGTGGGAAATATTAATACCCCACTGATAATATTAGATAGATCATCGAGACAGAAAATTAACAAAGATATTCGAGACCTGAACTCGGTTCTGGATCAAATGGACCTGATAGATATCTGTCAGCCAGGAGGGAGGCTGTACCCTGCAAAGCCATAGGGGCAGAGCTTTCCAAGACCATGGGAACCCACCTGTAGCATCAGTGTGACCTGAAAGTGAAGCATGGAGTCAAAGGAGATCATTTTGTAAGTTTAAGATTTCACTGTATTTCAGACTTGCATGGGGCCTATAGCCGCTTTATTATGGCCAATTTCTCCCAATGCTTGTACCCCATGGTATCTAGGGAGTAACTAACTTGCTTTTGATTTTACAGGCTCACAATTGAAAAAGACTTGCCTTATCTCAGATGAGATCTTGGATTGTGGACTTTTGGGTTAACGCTGAAATGAGTTAAGACTTTGGGGGCCTTTTGGGAAGGCATGATGGTTTTGAAATGTGAAGACATGAGATTTGGGAGAGGTCAGGGGCAGAATGATGTGGCTTGGCTCTGTGTCCCCACCCAAATCTCATTTTGTAGCTCCCATAATTCTCACGTGTTGTGGGAGGGACCCAGTGGGAGATAATTGAATCATGAGGGTAGTTTCCCCCATATTGTTCTTGGGGTAGTGTTCAAATAAGTCTCATGAGATCTGAGGGTTTTATAAGGGATTTCTGCTTTTGTTTTCTCCTCATTCTCTTTTGCTGCCACCATGTAAGAAGTGCCTTTCTCCTTCTGCCATGATTGAGGCCTCCCTAGCCACATGAAACTGTAAGTTCATTAAATCTCCTTTTCTTCCCAGTCTCACGTAAATCTTTATCAGCAACATAAAAATGGAATAATACACTGATTATTAGAGAAATTCAAGTCAAAAAATCAAAACCACAATGAGACACCATCTCACACAAGTCAGAATGGTGAATATTAAAAAGTCAATAAACAACAGATGCTGGTGAGGTTTTACAGAGAAAGGAATGCTTTTACACTGTTGATGGGAGTGTAACCTAGTTCAACTATTGTGGAAGGCAGTGTGGCGATTCCTCAAAGACCTAAAGACAGATTTAGCATTTGACCCAGCAATCATATTACTGGGTATATGCCCAAAGGAATATAAATTTTTCTATTATAGAGACACATGAATGCATAAGCTCATTGCAGCACTATTCACAATAGCAAAAACACGGAATCAACCTAAATGCCCATCAATGATAGACTGTATGTAGAAAATCTGGTACATATACACCATGGAATACTATGCAGTCATAAAAAAGAATGAGCTCATATTCTTTGCAGGCACATGGATGGAGCTGGAGGCCATTATCCTTAGCAAACTAATGTAGGAACAAAAACCCAAATATTGCATGTTCTCACTTATAAGTAGTAGCTAAATTATGGGAACACATGGACACATAGGGAAGAACAGCACACTGGAAGGTGGAGGGTGGGAAAAGGGAGAGCACCAGGAAAAATAACTAGGTTTAATACCTGGAATACCTGGGTGATGAAATAATCTGTACTACAAACCCCTATGACACACATTTACCTGTGTAACAAACCTGCACATCCTGCACTTGAACCACTGAAAAGTTTTTTTAAAAAAAGAAAACTAAAAAAAATCCATTATTGTCAGAAAACATGCTTTGTTCCAGTTTAACTTCTAGAAGTTTGTTGAGATTTGTTTTATGGCCCCAAATATGGTCTGTGTGCACTTGAAAACAATGTTTATTCTACTGTTGCTGGGTGGAATGTGCTACAAATGTCAATTAGGTCTAATTGCTTGATGGTGTCATTTGGGTCTCTTATAACTGTTAATTTTTCTAATTATTCTGTCAATTACTGAGAAAGGAATATTGAGTACTCCAACTATTATTGAGGTTTGTCCATTTTTCCTTTCTGTTTTATTAGGTTTGCTTCATGTGTTTCAAATCTCAGTTGTTAGCTGCATTCACATTTAGAAAACTCGTAACTTCTTGGAGAATTGACCCCTTTATCATTAGGTAATATCCTGTTTTCTTTCTAGTAATATTTCTTTTTCTGAAGTCTACTTTTTCTGATATTAATATAGTTATTCCAAATTTGTTTTGACTAGTGGTTGCAAGGTACATATTTTTCTATCCTTTTTTTCATACAGACTTTTTAATATTTAAATCATGTTTCTTGTAGACAGCATATAGTTGGGTCTTGCGTTTTTATCCAACTTGTTAACCTATCATTAGTTAGTGCATAGAACAATTTTAATTATTTATATTGTTGGATTTAAATCTACCATCTTGCTCATTGCTTTCAATTTCTATTTGTTTCGTTTGCCTTTGTTCTTTCTTTTTGCCTTCTTTTGAATTAAGTGCTTTTTATTGTACTATTTTATTTCCACTATTGGTTTAGTATTTATACCGTTATTTCTAATTTCCTTAGTGGTTGTCTTGAGGTTTACAATGTGAATCTTTAATTTATCATTCTTTACCTTCAAATAATGTTACATGACTTCATACATTGTATAAGACCCTTATACTTCCTGTTTCAATATCCTATCATTTTTGGTTTTTTCTATGTCATATTTTTACATATGTTGTACATATGTTAAACAAAACTAAATATAATATAAAAAGAAAATATTAAAAACTAAATATAAAATATTACATATATTTTATTCTAACATGTTTTCATATGTTAAAATAAATGTCAAATATTTTTGTTTTATATAGTTAATTGTCTTTTAGAGTGATTAAAAATAATAAAAAATGTCTTCTATATTTACCTTCATTTGAACATTTTCTAGAACTTTTTATTTTTTGTGTGTAGATCCAAATTTCTGTCAGGTATCACAGCCTTTTGAAGAATTTTATTTAACATTTATTATAGCACATGTCACTAATAATACATTTTCTCTACATTTCTTTGAAAAGTCTTTATTTCACCTTATTTTTTGAAAGATTCTTATTGAGCATAAAATTCTGGGCTGATTTTTTTTTTCCTTTTAGTACTTTTAATATGTAACTTTATTATCTTCTAGCTTGAAGTCAAATGACTTCTCTCTTTATTCCTCTATATGTAATAGTGTAATAATTGTCTACATATCTTTAAGACTTTTTGTTTATATTATAAGTAATTATCAGCATTTTGGATAGTTTTAATTTTTTTCTCCCTCTGCTTGAAGATTTCTGCATTTATTGGATCTACGGTTTGATACCTTTGAATATTTTTGGAGCATTCTTTGCCATTCTCTCTTCAAATACTTCCTAGGCTCCATTCCTTTTTTCACTTTTTGAATTTCAATTACATGTATGTTAGATTCATTTACATTGTCAACAGACTCTTTAGAAACTGTATTTTTTCTGTCATGTTTCCTCTTTGTGTTTCAGTTTGAGTGATCTCTACTGACCTATCTTCAAATTCACCAATTATTTCTTTGACTGTGTTGAGTCTATTGCTAAGCCTGTTAAATAAATTCTTCATCTCCAATATTCTGTGTATTTGTCTTTTACTGCTGCTGTATCAAATCACCATAAACTCAGTGACCAAAAACAACACAAACTTATTATGTTACAGTTATGGAGGTCAGAAGTCTAAAATGGGTTAGCAGGACAATATTTTTTTTTTCTGGAGGATTCAGGGAAGATTATGTTTCCTTGTCTTTTTCAGCTTCTAGAGGCTGCCTCCCTCACTTGGCTTATGACTCCTCTCTCAGTCTTCACAGCCAGTGGCACACTAACTTCAAATCTCATTCCTTCTTTTTGATCTCTACTTCTGTCATCCCATCTCCTTTTCTGACTTGATCTTTCTGCCTTCCTCCTTTAAGGACCTTTGTAATTACATTGGGCCCAACAGAAAAATACAGAATAATCTCCCCATCTCAAGATCTTTAACTTAGTCACATCTGCAAAGTCCCTTCTGTCATGTAAGGTAACATATTCACAGGTTTTTTGGAACTAGGATATCATTATATTTGGGGGACCATTATTTTGTCTACCACATCCTAGTTTTAATTTCCAGAATTTTCATTTATTTTTTAATTATAATATTTATGTCTTTGCTGAAATTACCCATTTGCTCATGGCAATTCCCACCTTTTCCATTGTATCCTTTAACCTGTTAAACATATTTATTTTAAATTCTGTGACCAACAGTTCCAACAAGTGGTTACTCTCTGAGTCTTGTTCTTTGGTTTGCTTTGCCTTTTGACAATGGGTTGCTTTTGTGTTCCTTTTTTAATGTGTTATTAATGAAATTCCAGTCATCTTGTATGAAATAAAGGATACTGAGCTGAATAACATTTGTATCAGGAAATAGACATATTGCCCCTTCTTAGGCAATAAGTATAGAGAATTGAGTCAAGCTAGCCAGGAAGTGAGTTCATGGGAAGTTTGTTGTTGCTAGTTTATTTTAGTGTTCTACCAGTGTTTAATTTCCCTAATGATGGCCTGTGCTTAGGATAAGGTTAGAGCTGCTGGAGAGTTTTTAACATTTTTTTTCTTCCACTGTAAGCTTTCAGCCTTCCCTATATGCCAGTGTACCACAGGGACCTCTTTGTGCTCTTGTCCCACTAGTAGTGGTAGATTCTGTTGCTTTACATGGTTCTTGCCAGGCTGGTGGTTAGGGTCAAGGTGTTTTCTGTGATCTATTATTGTTTCCATTTTAGGCAGAACTTGTATGCCCAGGGTTTCTTGTAAGTCCTGTCCTTCTTCCCCACTGCCAGGAGCCAAACTCTCATATATATATATATATATGTGTGTGTGTGTGTGTGTGTGTGTAGTGTGGGAGAATAACATTCCTGTTCCCAGTGGTATGAGACCTCTAATAGTATTACTATGGAATTGTGTACTCAGGGTTACTTTTTGCCCCTGCCTTATAGGTATAATGCTGTTTTCCATTCATTTTCTCGTAATATTTCCTCTTCACCCTGGCTCTTGGGGATTATAGAGTGTGCTGTCCCTCTCTCAGATGCTTAAGACATTGATCTTAAAAACTTGATCTAAAAGGCCAATTTGGGGCTAGGGCTGATCTTTCATCCATATTTGCAATACCAACAGAGTCTTTCTATGGCCACCTGATGTGTCCCTGATCTTTCCCATGGGCATTGGTCAAAGTTCATAGAGAATAACCTGTGAGTAGGTCCAAACTCATTTTTGTCTGTGAATCCAGCAGGTTCATATTGTCACATTAGTGCACATTTGAGCTTTAGCAATTGATAACAAATGTAACTGATACTTTTTAACCTCTTTGTATGGTAGTCCCATGTTTTTCTTTTACCCTCTTACAGATGAGGTCGTCTGGTGTCCCACTTCACCTTAGGGGTGAGGTAGGGTATTTCTCCTTGGATTTCAGGCTACTTGGTTTCTCTGCCAATCCACCTCTTTGAGGCGTAACAATAATAAATGTTGTGATTTTCCAGTTTATCCAGCTCTTCTTTTTCATTGTTTGTGTAGGAGGGATTGACATTGTTTCCAAATTAATACATTCTAAATAGAAGCAGAACTACCTATAAAATTATTTACTAACAAAATATTGATGTCCTTTTCCAAAAGGAAGAAATGTTTTGGTGAACCATGCAATCTCATTCTTTTCTATTAACAGTCTTCCTAAGTAATAATAAAAATGATGATACTGATGGTATTGAAGATGCTATTGATGAGTATGCCAGCTACAGTTCATTAAATGCTTACTGTGTTCCAGACGGTGAGCTAAGTCCTTTACATGCATGATTTATTTTTAATATTTTCAGCAAACCTAGGGTATGGGTAATGTTATAATCATCCTCAGTCTACATATGGGAAAAGATGTTTAAAACTTTTCCAAGCTACTGATTAGAAGGCCTGGTATTTAAGCCTGATACAGAGCCCCCTTCCAAGTTAATCCCCAGGTTATACCCTTGCCTGCTTTACTTTCTTTGTATTTAAGTGCTCTTTTGCTCAAATGCCTTTTCTTTCCCTTGACCTTCACTGGGATTTATGTCTTTTAAAACTGTGTCATTGCCCTTTTAAAATAATACATCATTTCTTATATTTATTGTCATTTCAAGTTTTACTTCTCTACTAGACTCCTGAACTCGAAACTCATGGTGGAATTCTATCAACTTTTAGTTCATTATCGAGGCCTCCAAAGTTCTTAGTGCAAAGCCTTAAACCTAGATAAGTTTTACATATGGGTTTGCCAATCTATCACCTCCAACTAATTTATAGAAATTTTGAAAACAAATACTCCACATTTTGCTACTTAACTTAGGAGAATGATAGAAGATGTCTGAAAATGTTGTAAATCACTCAGTCATTTCTAGACTTCTTCAGTTGTTGCTGTGAAGTTTGAAGGATCTATAGAGAACCCAAATAATTAATTCAACATCTCTCACTTCCTGATTCCACAAGATGTCCCTGCACCTAAGTGTGTGATTCTTCCTGCAAAGTTTCCTAACAAAGTAAAACCCACTAACTAGCAGCTACCCTGTTGCTAAGACAGGAACCTTAATATAGTCTTCATTTCCTATATTCCCACCCTCCACTCACCATATCCAATCTAGAACAAAACACTTTAGATGCTAGCTCTTACATAATTCTTGAATTACTCTCTTTATATCTCCTAGCATCACCCCAGTCAGGGCCACTTTTATATTGTCTGAATCTGTGCAATATTTTTCCAACTCATCTTCCTATTTTAAGGGAGGGATGACAAGTTTCTTACTTATCAGAGCTAGAATAATCCTTAATATGTTAATCCAACCCTGTTACCTGCTTAAAACCTTTGGGTGGCTCTCTACTCCTCAGAAAAAAGGGACAAACTTAATAAGAACTGTTGTAGTTATTATTGCTGTACAACAGACTACTCCAGGTTGGGAATTTATCTGAGTACTCCATGGACTTTAGATAGTGAGGATGGCTTGTTTCTGTTCCACAATGTCTAGGGTCTTATCTGGGAAGAATTGAAGACTGGGAGTAACATGATGGCTGAGGGCTGGTATTGTCTAAAGGAGAATTCACTCATATGTCACGTGGCTGATGTTGGCTATTGTTTGCCTATCAGCCAGCAATTGTTTAAATATCTACATGTGACCTCTCTTCTCATCTTTTTGCATGTACTGGTTTAAGGATTTCTCACTGCAAGGTGACTGAGTTCCAAAAGCAAATGGCATCAGAGAGTAAGACAGAAGTGCTTGATATTTGGATAATCTAATCTGAGGAATCAAGATGATCACCCAGGTTCAAGGGGAGAGGTATAGACTGCACCATTTGATGGGAGAAAACTGGGAAGGTCATGTTCAAAAGAACATGTGGGATGGGAGGTACTATTGTAGTTATCTTTTGAAATTACAATTTTTGTAAGGCCCTTCATGATTTGACCCCTGCATACCTCCCTATGGCATGTCCTTCATCTGCCTTGAACCCCTCTCACCATGGTATCCCCTGAGGCTAGTATGTGCTGGCCTAGAGTAGATGCTCAAAAATACTCATTGAAAAAATAAAGTACTGTGCTTTCTTGACAATATATAGAGGTTTGTTTAGAGAATTCATGGGCTAGGCAGAGCTCTTTGAAGAAATCTCCATGCTGGACCAGTGCTATATGAACTGTTGTTAACAGAACTCTTCAGACTTGTCATGAGTCTCTCGCTTTAGCATCCTAAGGTTTCTTGCAAGCTGATTCTCTTCATTCCCCACTCAAATCAACATTCTCTGCTCAAAGCAAAGAAGCTAAATTGGTCACATAAAACTTGCCAAATGAAGAGCATCTTAAAATTGCTGCCAGTAACTCCACTAGGGATTGAAAAAAAGAGATTATATGGTTTTTCCTCCCTCAAATTGGCTAACAGAGCTATGTGAGCTTCTCAGTCTTCCTATAAACATTGCTATGGTGACTGACAGGTAATTAGCTGTTTAGCATACACACTCACAGGCATACTCACACAGTTCCAACCTGGAGTCCTCTTGCTGCAACAGCCGGTTAGAATAAGAAAAGGAAATCAATCTACAGACTGTTTTTAAAATTACATTTTTGGAAAGTCTTCCCATTGTGAATCTTCCAGGTAAACAAAATATTTACGGTATAGACAAACATTACTAAAAATGATAACATTTTCAACTTTCCTCTAAACGTTCTTTATTTCACTCCTCCCTTAAAAATAACATTTGTGTTTAAAGCTTTATTGTATAGTTTGAGCTGAGGAGCTGAGAGAAGAGATTACAAAGCAAAGGGATAGAGACAATAATAGCAGCACTAAAGGTGAACTCACCTGATAAGAAAATACACAAGAAAACCAAGTTTTCTTTCAGCTAGAAGTCATAATGACTAATTATTTTCTTTCTATTCCTGACATTCTCCATAGTGCTAATCTGAAAAAGAAATAGACAAGGCGGATACTAAAAAAGAGCAAATTGCTTATTTTAGTCCTAATCTATACTATTTTATGAGAAGAACACTAAAGTCTATTGTGTATTTTATTCACATAATTTCTGAACATATTTGTATATAGCAACCTTCCACCCATGTGTAATTATATCCTATTTATGCATAATCAAAAGAGGCAGTTGGAAGAAAAACAAGCTCATAATAAGATCTGTTGTAGAGATTAAGAAGAGTCTAATTAATATTTTTAAGGAGGAATAAATTCTTTCTCAGTGCACACTTTTTAATCATGTCATTTAAGTTTCTTCATGCACACCTTTATTTTGCAACACAAAGGGAAAAAAAAACTTTGAAATAAATTACCAGAGTATTTATTTGGTCTTGCTTAAAGGAACATGGCTGCAGATGCTCCAATGTATGGAGACATAACCTAAGCTAGCCTAGTATTTATTAAATGAGAACACATATCATAGATCAAGAGAGTTTAAAGAGCATATTTCAGAAATTGTGCTAATGTGTTCCTCAGCAAGGAGCTTGTGCTCCTTGATCACTTCTCTCCAGGAAGCCAAGTCTCTCGTGTCATACATTAGCAGAAAGGGAAGTTGAAGAAGACAAGTCATCAAGACGGAGACAGGAAACTTATTTTGTAAACTCTTGAAATCTGAATGTGTAATATGTCTCTCAATAAACTATAACATCCTGAGTTATCACAGTTTATTCAGAGGCATATTTAACAGAAAAAAGGCAGGAGGTATATTTTCTGCCTCCTGATTGTGACATTTAGGGATTATCTTGGTGGTTAAAGCAAGAAACTAGGGGTGCCACCTCCCTTTCCACATTCCAGATTCCCCAGTCTCTTCCAGATTCTCCAGTCTCAGCCTTCACCTCCAACGAAATGAGACTGCTCATTTGAGCTTTCTAGACTTAGACACCTAAAAGAGGGGAAATAATAGGCGCCTGCAGCAAATCTACTGGCTTATAGTTTGGAGAAAGAGGTCACACACTCCTGTTAATCTGAGGTTAAGTTTTGATTTGATCAGACCATGACACCACTCTCATTGGGAAGAGGAGATGCAACACAACTCAGTTTTGCTTCCCTTGGCCCCTGCTCTTGGCTAAACTGAGTCCCCCACGAAAAGCACATGTTGCAGCCTTACCACTAAATGTTACTGTATTTGCAGACAGGGCCTATAAAGAGGAAATTAAATTAAATGAAGCCATGAGGGTGGAGGCCTCACGATGCTATAGGGGCCTTATTAGAAGAGACAGAGCCTGTGCATGTTCTCTCTCTCTCTCTCTCTCTCTCTCTCTGTCTCTCCACTGTGTGGATGGGGACATCTGCAAGCCAGGATGTGGGCCCTTATCAGAAATCAAATCAGCTGGCACACTGAACTTCCTAGCCACCAGAATTGTGAGAAATACGTTTCTGTTTTTCATAAGCTGCCAAGTCTGTGGTATTTTGTGATGGCAGCCCCAGCCAAGACAGCCGCAGAGTCTCTGATGGAGCCCAAACTGACAATGACGTTGTCCATACATAAGGGATCTTTCTGGATCTGAAAGCTCCAGTCTTGCCATATCACTGCCCTTTTATACTTGGATTCCATCAATTAGTACTTCTAATTTAAGGAATGTTTACAAACATACAGCACTCCTAGTTCTCTAGCACCAGCGCAATCATGTACTTCGCTGTGCTGAGCCTGGGGCATACGAGAGAGGAAGGCACAGTCAGTGCCCAGAGTCCCTGAAGAATATCTCTGCCTCTAGCTTTCTCACTTCCAGGAAAACTCATGTTATTGTACTATCGTTACTTCTGGGAAACTTCACCACTTTCCAATAGCTAAAACCAGGATCATTTCTCATTCCTATAATTCTCACAACACTGTGAGGTGCTATTCACTCCATCACTCCAGAGGAGCCACCTGAGGAGTTCAGTCATTTGCCCAAGATCATAGGTCCCAATTCTAGATTTGAGCCCAGGGCTGGCTGATCTTAAAGCCCAAGTAGATGATCGTAGTACAATGAATTCATCCAAATATCCAATGTGGGTACATTGCAGATTGCAGATTTAGCCTGATGAATGAATCCAGACTCATGAAGAAGCTAATTCCTCTTAGAAAATATACTGGAATCTTAACAAACATCATTTTTCTCAGAAATCTTCTTAAATTGGGGAGTGAATTTTTGGCTTTTTAAATTAGATGTATAAGAAATTTGATCTGTAAGAAAAAATAATAAAAGGCTCATGGTCAATTTTGTGGTTTATCCAAAGCATGCAAAGGATCCAGAAGACGAAATTCTGCTTTCCAAAGCTAGTGCATTAAGATGAAAAATACTGGATATGGGTTAAAGTATTACGGTTATGAGTGCGCTTATCTTTTTTCTCGTGATTTCTATAATGTTATTAAACTGCTTTCCCAGGTGAAAAAGTTACAATTTTTATTAAAAACTTACTCTTAAGCTGTACATGCTTAACTGATTATTAGCTCATTACATCCTTACAACAATCTTATGAGTTAACAACTATCATTATATTTGCTTTACAGATGAGAAAACTGAGGCTCTGAGATGTTTAATACTAGTAAGTGGCAGAGCCAAGATTTAAAAGCAGGCATTCTTTCCCCAGAGCCCATACACTGCACTCCTACAACATATTGCTTTTTTGAATGTATAAGTCTAGTGAAAGAGAGAAATTCAGAGTATTAGAAATTGGAGGTATAAGAGAGAGGAGAACAAAAAGGAATGGGATTAGGAATCTAGAGTGTTGGATAAAGACGCTTGGATACCTGAGAAGAAGTTGCTTCTGGTCCATAAGAGGTGTCAGAAAGAGCTTTGCTCTGTGGCAGTCCCCATTCTAAAGTTAGTATGTTATTAACTCCCAGTCTTAAAATAAGTGAGTAGCTTTAGATCCTTGTATTCTCATCCACAATAATCATATTTCACGCTTTATTTCACCGAGAGTTTCTCATCACAAATTACAAGGTAAATGCCTTTAATGGGTATGCGTTAGCCTCCTAATTAGCAACCTTACATGGCAAATTATTTTTTAGGTAATCCCATCCAGAAAGGGCAATAGCTGTAGTACTATAGTGGTTTGCAAATAATGGAAACAGAGTGCGCTATCTAGAAGCCAGGGCACTAAAAAAACTCAGGTCAAGCAAAACAACTTCCTGATATTTTATATTAACCCACCATGCCTCAAAAATAAATATGTAAGTGATACCAGTTCTACTCAGCTTGCAACAATGACAGCAATGCAAATAAGTCCGGGAGAGTAAATATCTTCCTACATGCATTCTAATGGTTTCACCCTTTAGAATGAATGCATTTTACCTCATCTGAGGAGAACCTTTAGGCAATTAGCAAAATCACCATTTGAAAGGGCAACAAAGAAAAATAAATCAAGTTCCTTGCCTCCATCCATCCAACTATCCTTTCATCTCTCCTCCCTTGCTACCCACCAATCTAATAGATATTTGTTGAGCAACTACACTGAGTGGCATAGGTCAATCACAAACTGCTAATTTGCTGCTATATACCTCGTTGAGTGCTTTCTGTTTATCATTTGCTCCTTGTTCATTTCTTTTCTAAGTATGTTCTGCGGACCACCTGGCTCAGAATCTCCTGGGTGTGTTCTTAAAAGCACATACCCCTGGTACTCATCATGGATCTACTGGGTCAGAATTGGTGGCAGGAATATTCATTTTTTAAAATTCCAAAAATAAATTCCATCTAGTATAGATTAAGAAAACTAACCAGACCAACTCTGTTCTGTAAGAATTATTCTTAAAAAAAGGTTCAGAATCGCCCCACTGTCTTCCACAATGGTTGAACTAGTTTACAGTCCTATCAACAGTGTAAAAGTGCTCCTGTTTCTCTCCAGCACCTGTTGTTTCCTGACTTTTTAATGATCGCCATTCTAACTGGTGTGAGATGGTATTTCATTGTGGTTTTGATTTGCATTTCTCTGATGACCAGTGATGATGAGCATTTTTTCACGTGTCTGTTGGCTGCATAAATGTCTTCTTTTGAGAAGTGTCTGTTCATATTCTTCTCTATAGCCATTCATTCAAAGCATGCATTAGTCTCTAAATTCAAAGGTCTGATGATCTAAAGATAAGGAAGTAGGAAAGGGTACAGAAGACCTTAAAAGGACATTAACAGCAGCTGCATCTCCATTGCCTGAACCCCAGAGGTAAGAGCCTAGACTGAGTGAGGTAAAATTAAAGATCTCTGAAAATTCTCAGACAACCTTGCCTGTTCATTCATTCATATCTGATGACCTTCTTTAATGACCTCTGACTACTTATATTCTCTTCAGAAGTCTACATACCTAACTCTGAATTTGGAATCAGAATCCCACATTATTTCTATGACCAAAGGCAAGACACTTAACGTCCCTGATCTTTAGATCCCCTATCTGAAAAATGTGATGAATTATACCATGTATAATAACCTTCAGACTGTTTAAAAGCAAATGCTGGTGGTTACATTCCTTTTGGTTTTGCAGTCCTGCTTACCACTAAATTAGGCCATGATGGTTCTCAGCTACCTGCAGCTCTCTAGTCATGTTGGACTTGTTTATTCTTTATTCCTTTTCTTCTTCTAGCGATCTATTGCAAAGGTCTAAACTTGTACTTTACGCTTACACTTCTGTTGGATATGAATAATTATTTCTCTATATAGCTGCATGCTAAGATCTACCAATGCAGTTATTCCCAACAAGTTGAATTTTGAATAATTCAGAACAGAATTTTCTCTAGTAAGCAATGTAGAATTTCATAGTAGACAGCACTGAAAAAAGACAAATGGGAACCCACACTACATATAAATCACACATTTTAGAAATGCTTCTGATGTAAATGATGTCACTAAAACACCATTTAGGGACATTCAATACTTTATTCATTGACTTATATGTGCATTTACTTAATTATTGATTGATTTTCTATGTCAGACAGGATGCTATGGGCTAGGGTTTCAGCAGTAAGTAAAATACCTTGGATATCTTCTCTCACAGATCTTATAGTCTAGCAAGGGAATAGAAACACATGATTTTATGCATGTGGACAGAAAGACAAAAGTGTTCCTTTGTCTTAGTGATGTTCCAGCAAGTCAGTTTTACCTGTAGGTTGAAATTAAACTTGTGTCCATAGGTAGATCTATGGGGAAATGGACAAAATATCCAGCAGGGGAAAATATTGGAAAGAGAAGTTCACATTTTAGTGGGTATAAATACAATGCATTTTAGGACTTTTTGTCTCTGTTCTTTAGATTTACCATGATTATCTTTTATGGAGTCAACACAGCATTGTTCATGGTCATGTTCAACATTCTCTTCACTCAGTTTTGATATGTCAATTAAAGCGGTGGGTGACCCCTCTAAGGTAGAGCTCTTTGGTGTGCTTATGGAGGGTGTTGTGGGTGTGTAAGTGCATGAGGCAGAGAGGATGGTCTTTAAACTAGGTTGAACTTTTCTGAAACTAAAGTGGCAAATATCTCAGCATGAAGATTGGAGGAAGTAGATGAGAGAAAACAACACCTATGAAAGGGCCATAGTCTAGTTCTTGATAGGGGCTGGTCCCCACAACCATTGGGGTACACACAACTCACAAATACTATCTCCAACATCAGCAAGTTGAGTTGTCATATGTAGAATAGAAAATTGTCTTATCAAAGGACACGATCAAATACTTATCAAAGGAAGACATACATGTGGCCAAGAAACACGAGAAAATGCTCAATATCACTCATCATCAGAGAAATGTACCTCCAAATCACCATAAGATACTATCTCACACCAGTCAGAATGGCTACTAAGAAGAAATCAAAAATAATACATCAGCAAGGTTGTGGAGAAAAGGAAATGTGAATTTACCCATGTAACAAACCTGCACATGTACTCCCTGGACCTAAAATGAAAGTTGGAAGACAAAAATTAATTTGAGGGCATGCCCAAGATGGCCGAATAGGAACAACTCCAGCCTCCAGCTCCCAGCGTGAGCGACACAGAAGATGGGTGATTTCTGCATTTTCAACTGAGGTACCGGGTTCATCTAACTGGGGCATGTCAGACAGTTGAGGCTGGTCTGCGGGTGCAGCCCAACCAGCGAGAGCTGAAGCAGGGCGAGGCATGGCCTCACCTGGGAAGCACAAGAGGGAAGGGAATTCCTTTTCCTATCCAAAGGAAATTGAGACTCACAACACCTGGAAAAATGGGTAACTCCCACCCTAATACTGTGCTTTACCAAGGATCTTAGCAAACAGCACACCAGGAAATTATTTTCCACACCTGGCCCAGAGGGTCCCACACCCACGGAGCCTCCCTCATTGCTAGCACAGCAGTCTGAGATCTAACTGCAAGGCGGTAGCAAGGCTGGGGGAGGGGCGCCCACCATTGCTGAGGCTTAAGTAGGTAAACAAACCTGCAGGGAAGCTCAAATTGGGTGGAGCCCACTGCAGCTCAAGGAGGCCTGCCTGCCTTTATAGACTCCAACTCTGGGGACAGGGCATAGCTAAACAAAAAGCAGCAGAAACCTCTGCAGATGTAAATGTCCCTGTCTGATAGCTTTGAAGAGAACAGTGGTTCTCCCAGCACGGAGGTTGAGATCTGAGAACAAACAGACTGCCTGCTCAAGTAGGTCCCTGACCCCTGAGTAGCCTAACTGGGAGACATCCTCCACTAGGTGCAGACCGACAGCTCACACATCACACAGCTGGGTACACCCCTGAGACAAAGCTTCCAGAGCAAGAATCAGACAGCAACACTCGCTGTTCAGCAATATTCTATCTTCTGTAGCCTCCACTGCTGATACACAGGCAAATAGGGTCTGGAGTGGACCTCAAGCAAACTCCAACGGACCTGCAGCTGGGGGTCCTGACTGTTAGAAGGGAAACTAACAAACAGAAAGGACACTCACACCAAAACCTCATCAGTAAATCACCATCATCAAAGACCAAAGGCAGATAAAACCACAAAGATGGGGGAAAAGCAGTGCAGAAAAGCTGGAAATTCAAAAAATCAGAGCACATCTCCCCCTCCAAAGGAACGCAGCTCATCGCCAGCAACGGAATGAAGCTGAACAGAGAATGACTTTGACGAGTTGAGAGAAGAAGGCTTCAGTTGATCAAACTTCTCAGAGCTAAAGGAGGAACTACGTAACCAGTGCAAAGAAACTAAAAACCTTGAAAAAAGAATAGGTGAATGGGTAACTAGAATAATCAATGCAGAGAAGACCTTAAAATAACTGATAGAGATAGGCTCAGAATAAAGGGATGGAGGAAGATCTATCAAGCAAATGGAAAACAAAACAAAACAAAAAAGCAGGGGTTGCAATCCTAGTCACTGATGAAACAGACTTTAAACCATCAAAGATCAAAAGAGACAAAGAAGGCCATTACATAATGGTAAAGGGATCAATTCATCAGAAAGAGCTAACTATCCTAAATATATATGCACCCAATACAGGAGCACCCAGTTTCATAAAGCAAGTCCTCAGAGACTTACAAAGAGACTTAGACTCCCACACAATAATAATGGGAGACTTTAACACCCCACTGTCAACGTTAGACAGATCAACGAGACAGAAAGTTAACAAGGATGTCCAGGAATTGAACTCAACTCTGCACCAAGCAGACCTAAGAGACATCTACAGAACGCCCCACCCCAAATCAACAGAATATACCTTCTTCTCAGTACCACATCGCACTTATTCCAAAATTCACCACATAGTTGGAAGCAAAGCACTCTTCAGCAAATGTAAAAGAACAGAAATTATAACAAACTGTCTCTCAGCCCACAGTGCAATCAAACTAGAACTCAGGACTAAGAAACTCAATCAAAA
>NW_012108363.1:2246869-2304735 GCF_000951045.1 Mandrillus leucophaeus | reverse complement strand
TAAATGACAAGTTAATGGGTGCAGCACACCAACATGGCACATGTATACATATGTAACAAACCTGCACGTTGTGCACATGTACCCTAGAATTTAAAGTATAATAATAAAAAAATTAATTTAAAAAATTAATTTGAATTTTACAAAAGAAATGTAAGCTAAAGTGAAAGTGAAAACAAAGCAGTGAACTCATATAATCATTAGAATGTCATTTTTCTAAAATAAAAAACTACCTTATCCAAGGCCATGAAGTAAGTTGGCAAGAAAACCCAAGGCATTCCAGTTTTCATTCTAATATTCTTTCTACCACATCTCACTGCCTTCATGGACTGAAGCTTGCTGCTGCTATCTAAGAAGCCACTCCTCCTCTGGATCTCTCTCTGGAAATGGCTGACAGAAAACTCATTTTCCACTGACTATGTAAACACAAGTGAAGACTTATACCAGAAGACCCAGTGACCCTGGTAAACACTTCCCTCCCATGGTGGAGATGAACTGCTTAGAGCAAGATGCTCTGAATGTGGCTCATATCAAGAAAGGCTCTACACCAAAGGCTTTGTGCCATGGAACTGACACCTATTATCCTCGTCGTTGCTATAAATGTCAAAGTCATCAGCATCACTCAGACAAATCACATTAAATTGTGCCAGGCACTTCAACATGGTAAAGAACTCAAATAGTATAATCGCATATACACATATGCTTACTTAATGTAATATGCATGAATTCAGCTTTGCACAGTTGCCCCCTACCCCACAAAAAAAAATGTGTGTAGGGGTTGAGATAGAGACAGAAGAGGAAAAAACACAGAAAGAAAGGAAAAATTGTTAAATAATATTGGCAGTTTTACCCAGTCGTCCCCAAATGTCTTTGCCATGTGGCAGAAGCAATGGCTAATTCCAGCCATAAGATTCTCCTCTTCAGGTAAAACATTTGGCAAATTGCACATTATGTGACATAACAGAGATATACTAACATTGAGCACTGACTTCATGCCAAATATTCTGCAAAAAGCTCTGTGCATATTGTCCTGTTTAATCTTTCCAGTGGCCTAACAAGTCAGTGGTAGCTTGCATGTAGCACAGGTTCTCGAATCATGAAACTGAACAATTTTTATCTGGCAATACCAATTTTCATTTATGCTTGTGTTGATGGTTTTCAAACTACATCCACATTCATAATCTTACGGAACTCAGTAATTTCACAGAAGAGGAAATAGTAGGAACAGTGGTTGTCTTTGTGAAGAGCAAGCTTTCCTTTGGTGAGTGTCTCTCCCCTTCTATGTGGTCTTGGTGGGGTTGTCAGTCATCATGCTCACAAGCTGCTACTTTGCCCATTACCCTACCAACACTCAGTTACCAGCCTAACTTCTCAGATGATCACCTTCACCTGGTTCCTTAATTTTTATAAATAGACAGGGAGAGATGGAGAGACCCTTACTCCTTTTGGTAGCAAGTTATAAGGCAAAATGCTTGGGGCTACCAATGGCTATACTGACTACCTCACTGAATCAATATGAGAAGAATGTTTATGTAAAATGGGTCAGAGTTTAGATTACATCAAAAGAAGCTCTTATAGATGGAGAAGAGACAGACATTGTTATAACTGGTAAGACTTAGGATCCAACAATGTCTGAAAGCTTCTCTTCCTCGAACTTCAATTATGTAAACCAATCAATCTCTTTTCCCCATCCCCCTTCTTAAAATAGTTCGACCTGAGTTTCTACAACTTCCAACCAAAGCAGTCATAATGAATACACCTACAAAACAGGAACAAGAACTAGAATCCTGGTCTTTTCTGGTGTGTAGTGCTCTTTCTCCTAAATCGTATGTTTCGGACAGTCTGATGCTTATGAAATCATCCAGGGAAGGTTATTCAGATAGGGTGCCAGAACTGGAACTATTTTGCTGCTTAAGAAAAGAAGGAAGAATAACAGTGTAGAACTGATTGTTCAGTAGGAAAGGGCAAAATGAAAGAGAACTGGGAAGTGAATACAATGAAGACAAATAACTTCTTTCTTAATTTTATCTGTAGTTATTCCTAAAAATTATACTGAGTTGCCACCCACTGCTGACTCCAAGGCAACGATTCTTGTCAAGGAATTCACAGCTTCATTACTTAGGCATGGTAACCGAAATGGGGATGGTTTTACCTTTCTTTCCATCTTTACCACTATTTTGCACAATCCAGGACTTTTGACCTGCTTAGAATATGTTAATTCACAGAATGTAGTCATTTCCCTTATCAGACCCTCCAGGCAGTTTGGCAAGAAGTATCTTCAGCTACAGACCTTGCAATCAGTCACTCAGACCTGCTGGCTCTTGTGCCCTGACAGACAGAGCTAATTAGCACTCAGCAGCTTTTATGCATTATCTCTGACTCCAGAACATCCCTATAAATGAGGGGAAGGTTTGTCTCTGCCCCAAGAAACAAGAAGAAAACCTCAGAGATTTGGAGGTTACACAACTTTCTAAAAGTTCCTCCTTCTGTCTCAATTCTACTTATTCTTTAAAGACAAGCTCTTGTCCTGTGTTTTCTAAGCAGGCTTAGGAGACGACATCAACCTTTTTGTGATGTTTTCTTTGTCATATAGGCTTATATGTAATTTTTCTAATACACCATCATTACATACAGTGCAACAACTGCTGGCATTGTTCTTATCCATCCATCATCCATTCATCCATCAATCCATTCAGCATTTATTGAATGTCTACTATGTGTCAAGCACAAGTGGGGAGTCTTAGAACCATGTAGAACAGAGTTTAGTTCCATACTAGTTGGGAGAGATAGATGATAGATAAGAAAACAAATTAGCAAGATATTTACTGATCCTGATGCGAGTTATGGAGTTAATAAAATCAAATAATGGTATGCAGCATGAGGAAAGGATTGAGATAAGTAAAGATCTCTCTGAAGAGGTGACGTTGAGCTCAGATAAGAAAGTGCCAGCCAAGCAAAGATAAAGGGATGGACATTTTTCAGAAAGTCCTGTGGAAACAATAAATGCAAAGGGCTTAGTGTGGAGATGAGGTCTCTGTATTTGAGCAACAATAGGAAGGTTAGGATGGCTGGAGTATGATGAGTGAGAAAGAAGAAGACTTGAGAAGAGGTAGAAGTTTCACCCCCTCTTTGAAGTTTCATCTAACTGCAGTGGAAGATCATCGGAGGGCTTTTACACCACAAAGTGACAGAAATGGATTTCAATTTTCAAAAGATCCTTCTGATTATTAAGCGGAGAATGGACTCTGGGGCAGGAGACAAGCAGAAACTTTACTACCATCCTCGTGCTTACTATGGGCCTGACACTGCGCTAAGCGCACCACTTATGCCATTCCTCCTGCATCAAAGAGGCATTGAGTATACTTGCATTTCGTAAATGAAGAACGAGTTGAGAATTTGCCCAATATTTCATAAATATTAAGCTAAGCCAAGATTCGAATCTACATTCAAATCACTCCAAAGCTTTTGTGCTTCAATACTTGATTTATTGTATTGTGCTATGCCATAGATGCTTCATCTTCATAGATTTAACAATCAAGGTTTTGATGGATTCTAAGAAAACTAATGTCCCGTGATATATTAATTTTAATTTTGTGGAAATGTCCATTTTTGTCCACTATAAAGGTGGTGTGTAGCAGGAAGATTGATGAGTGGTTCTTCAGTGGAAAATATGCAGTAACTCCTATAAAAGATCTCTCTAGAGGATGAGCATAAGAAACATACGATTCTCCGGGGAACTGTGATTCAAGTGTAGTTTTTACCTCATATATAGAATCAAAGATAAGAAGAAAACACTGCATTTTTCAAATATTACTTTTTTTAAAGGGAATTTATATGCTATGGGAATAGTTGCAAATTGGGGATTTCAGAAAGTTTGCAGGCGCATTTTTCAGAATGTCAAGGGTCTATAGTATATTTATAAGTGAAGACTTGGGAATATCCTCACCAGGCCCTGTGGGTGAGACTTCCAGACTTTGTTCTGTCAATATCATGTTACAATTTGCACATGAAAACCCAATTTGTTACAGAAATCAATAGCTATGAACTCTATGATGAAATTTAATAAATTAAGCCATGCGAAGTTTTGTGGTTGCCTTCAAATCTGGTCTTGGAGATGCTGGAGGTGTCAAACATCTGGGAGATCTTTCTTCTTTTCTTTTCTTTTCTTTTCTTTTCTTTTCTTTTCTTTTCTTTTCTTTTCTTTCCTTGTCTTTCTTTCTTTCCTTTTCTTTCTTTCTTTCTTTCTTTCTTTCTTTCTTTCTTTCTTTCTTTCTTTCTTTCTTTCTTTCTTTCTTTCTTTCTTTCTCTTTCTTCCTCTTTCTTTCTCTCTCTTTCTCTTTCTTTTTTCCCCTTCCTTCCTTCCTTCCTTCCTTCCTTTTTTTTTTTGATGGAGTCTTGCTCTGTCACCCAGGTTGAAGTACAATGGCATGATCTCAGCTCACTGCAACCGCTGCCACCTGGGTTCAAGTGATTCTCCTGCCTCAGCCTCCTGAGTAGCTGGGATTACAGGTGCGCACCACCACACCTGGCTAATTTTTTTCTGTATTTTTAGTAGAGATGGGGTTTCACCATATTGGTCAGGCTGATCTCAAACTCCTGACCTTGTGATCTGCCCACCTCAGCCTCCCAAAGTGCTGAGATTACAGGCACGAGCCACCACACCCGGCCGAGATTTTCTTTTTAAGGAAATAATGGCAAGTTAGGGTAAGCCCCTCTCCTAAACTGTAGCATTCATTGGGTAGAAAAGAATCATTTTCCTGGCTTTCCATGGGGACTAGCAGAATTCCAGTCTGAAGTTGGAGCTGATTGGGGGAAATTGACAAAATTCACATAGCCTCTAGCATTCACAGCTAAGTCCTCCCTAAATTGGAGAGAGTACTACCCCATTGTGTACAATACTTTGTACTGAACAAACCTCTTGTCCCCTTAAAGCATACCTGTGCTGGGTATTTTTCTCTTTGGAGGCCAAGGACTAACCTAATTATTTGTTCATATATCTCAGAGTATATATAATTACCCCAGAAAAAGTGATGACATTGTGATTTTATAGAGACAAGACCCATCCTAAAGACCCAGATGCTAGGGCAGTTCTGCGGGAAAGAAATATCTACATAATCAGGCCTCATGGGCTCCCTAACTACCCCATTTATTCAAGGACTCTGGTGATTTGTTAAGGTTCAGGCCACAGAGATGCCTTAACACAAGACAGTAGTAGACTATAGTGGCTAAAGGGTGAGAAAGTCCAGAAAGTTCCAGTTTTAGCAAATAGCCCTACTTTGCTCCCTATCTTTTATTTATCCAATAAATTTTTATTGAGAATCTACCATGTTACAGGCACTGTTCTAGGTGCCTGGGACATATCAATGAATGAAACAAACAGAAATCCCTGCCTCATTCTCCCAATAACCAAAATTTTGGCAATTTTTTGACAGGTGAATGGATAAATAAAATTGTATATAAATATACAAAGAAATGATGTGCAACCTTAAAACAGAAGGAAATCCTATCTCATGCTACATCATTAATGAACCTTAGAGGTTCTTATGCTAAGCGGAATAAATCAGTCATAAAAGAACAAATACTGTGTAATTCCACTTATATGAGATATCTAATGTAGTCCAATCCATAGAAATAGAAAGAAATATAAAGTAGAAGGGTGGTCACCAAGGATTGGGGATGGCAGGAAAAAGGAGAATTGCTGTTTAATGGGTATAGAGTTTCAAACTTTGTAGTTCCTACAAAAAGAGCATTTGGAACCTGGCGAATCAAAACACAGGTTCCATTCTGTGATATAAAACAGCACATCACAAAGTGTTTATACAGATACCTTGTTTCTAACTTTTTTTTTTTTTGACAAAGTCTCACTCTGTTGCCCAGGGTGGAGTGCAGCAGTGCGATCTCAGCTCACTACACCTCCGCATCCCCACGTTCAAGCAATTCTTCTGCCTCAGCCTCCTGAGTAGCTGGGACTACAGGTGCACATCACCATACCTGGATTTTTTTTTTATTTTTTTTAATTTTTAGTAGAGACAGGATTTCACCATTTTGGCCAGGCTGGTCTCGAACTCCTGACCTTGTGATCCACCAGCCTCACCCTCCAAAGGGCTGGGATTACAGGTGTGAGACACCACACACTGCCCCTTGTTTTTTAATTTTTATTGCTGAATATGTGCATGTTCCTTCTACAAGATACAAAATTTCTGGATATCTTTTTCACAACAATGTAAATATATGGAATGTTACTGAACTGTATACTTATGGATAAGATGGCAGGTTTTTTTTTTGAGATAATGTCTTGCTCTGTCACCCAGGCTGGACTGCAGTGGCATGACGTCGGCTCACTGCAACCGCCTCCCAGGTTCAAGCAACTCTCCTGCCTCAGCCTCCCAAGTAGCTGGGACTACAGGTGCCCAGCACCACACCCAGCTACTTTTTGTGTTTTTACTAGAGACAGGGTTTCACCATGTTTGCCAGGATGGTCTTGAACTCCTGATCTCAGGTCATCTGTCTGCCTTGGCCTCTCAAAGTGCTGGGATTACAGGCACCTGGCCAGAATGGCAAATTTTATGATGTCCATTTTTTTGCCACAATAAAAAAAAATCTTTGCATTATGGAATTTATATTTATTCTATGAGAGTCGGGATGCAGTGGGGCTAATTCCCAGTATATAATACACATAATAATACATTATCATAAAGTATGTCAGAAGACGTTAAGTTCTAGGGAAAAAGTAAAAGGTAGAATAGGAAAGGGAGCATTCAAAGGGCCAATTGCAGACAGGAGTTCAGTATTAAACAAATAGCATATAAGACCTCATTAAAAGCGATATTTGAGATGCACTTGAAACAAGCGAATCAGCTAGTTAAACAAATAACTAGGAGGAAGACACTCATTTTAGGCAAAGGGAATGGCAGAGTAAAGCACATGTCAGGAATATGCCTGTTCTGTTAGAATAGTAAGAAAGCCAGAATACCTGGGGGCCATTCAAGAATATCTTTAGAGGGAAGTTGGTTAGAGTTTTCCTCCAAGGCACATCATTTTTATGTCATGGTTGCATGCTTTCCTATTCATGAAGTTCCCAGTATTGTGCTAGGGGTTAAAGATAAAGCGGTAAGTAAGACAGTTATGTCCTTGTTGCCTGTAGGTGAGAGAAGCAATTACATCAGTAGCAATAACTGTGGTCATGTTTGAAACGAATGTAACAAAGAACTAACTTCATCTTGGAGGTCAGAGAATGGTTCTCTGAGTAGGGAATGGATGTTCCAATCAAAATGTCAGAGAGCAGCAGTTAGCCAATAAATGAGCAAGTAGAACAGTGCTCTAGGTAATGGAGTAGCATCTTGAAAGACCTGGAGGTAAGAGAGCTCCAGAATTTTATCATGTTGCAAAACTGAAACTCTATATCCATTTGATACTATTTCTCCATTTTCCTCTCCCCTTTCTCCTGGCAACCACCATTGTCCTTTCTGCTTTGATGAGTTTGACTATGTCAGATACCCCATATGAGTGGAATTGTATAGTATTTACCCTTTTATGATTGGGTTATTTCATTTAGCATGATGTCCTCAAGTTTCATCCATGTTGCACGTGACAAGATTTCCTTCTTTTTTTTAAGACTGAACATTGTCTGAATATACCACATCACTCCTATGTTCATAAAAAGTATACTTTTATTTCTGCAAGAGCATTCTTTCTGCTATTGGTGAAATTTGGAGGAAGATGAAATAGTCCACAGGAGGACTGTAGTATTCCAACTCCACTAGAGGGATTGGCTCTAGAATCCTGTGCACTTAAGAGATCAGTTCACCAGTTCCCCAAGCCCGTGTATCACATGCTTCTGGCATGACATTTGATGCCTGGGGATTATGATGTCTGTGGTGAATCTGTTATGATGCATGAAAATCCACTCGTCTCAGAGTGTGAGATTAGATCATTCTCATTAGCTAAGATATACAGCATTCTAAAGGCTTGAAGCAGATAGGAAAACCACTATACTTCCTGGAATGGCCAGAGGATTTTGTTTCTTTTTTTTTTTTTTTTTTTTCCAGCAGGAAACCCTTTAAATCGAGTACCAGACACAGAAATGAGAGCTTTGAATAGCATGTTCTTTTCCTTTTCATTAATATATATAGCCCCTTTCTGGAACAGTTGTGAATAAACAGGAATTTAATGGGGTCAGGAAAAAAAAATCAAGAGGGAGCTGTTACAGACTAAAATACTGGCGAAAAAGGAGAACAAAAAGGAAAGAGGGAGAGAGAGAATCCTGGGAGGCCAGAAAAGCAGTCGGTGAGATGCAGATCGAGTTACACAAGGGAGAATATTTACCATGGCACAGACCATTATGAAAGCTGCAAAAACAAGTTGAAGAGGAGGTAGGAGAGGGAGAGAGGGCAGAGAAAGGGGCAGCGACCAGAGGCGGGAATTGGCCCAATGTAATCATGCCAACTCCCAGCGAGATTGCTGAGGGGTTCCAACCTGCAGATCCATCTGTCTCCTAGAATTCTAGGGCAAACCTCATTAGTGTGAGGAGGCACCCCACGGCTCAGTCCCTACCTCCTGGACCTCAGATCCCCATCTGGCAAGCTAACCAAGCAAGTGTGTTTGCTCTGCCAGGAGAGTTTCATTTTCTTATTCACTCTTTTTCTGATGAGTAAAATGTACCTTTCCCACTATTTATTGGCTTTTATTTGGTGTACCATGTTACGTTATTCTAGCCTTAAGAGTCACATTAATTCATGTTAGGTTGATTGCTGCAGAAGGTGAGTAACTTAACTCTTTGTGTAATTAAACTCTGAAAAGTAAATCCTCGTTCTCAGTCATTTGACCTGGCAGGAGGCCAAAAACATGTACCAGGCTTCCAAGTAGTGGTTCCTTGGATGCAGGCCTGAGGCTGCAGGGCTGGGGTTACTCTGAAGGCTATCGGGTCATGTGCTTGATGAGATGTTCTATTTCTTCCTGGAAGAAAACAGAAGTTTAGGGGAGCACTGAAAATCTAGATGTTTATATTTCTAGGGGGGGATGCTATTGTGTAGAGAACCCCTCCGCAAAATCTGAAAAATATAACTGAAATTTATTCAAGATGCATCCATGACACATAAGCAGAGCCTATTTGTTGATGGTTAAAGCTCACACAGGTGAGTTTGTTTCTTTTTCTTTTTCTTTTTCTTTTTTTTTCCCCCAGACATGGTCTTACTCTGTCATCCAGGCTGGAGTGCAGCAGCATGATCACAGGTCACTGCAACTTTGACCTCTGGAGCTCAAGTGATTCTCCCTCCTCAGCCTTCGCAGTAGTTAGGATTATGCGTAGATGCCACCATGTCCAGTTAATTTTTTTATTTTTATTTTTGTAGAGATGGGGTCTTAATGTGTTGCCCAAGCTGGTCTTGAACCCCTGGGCTCGAGCAATCCTCCCACCTTGGCCTCCCAAACTGTTGGGATTACAGGCATGAGCCACTGCACCCAGCCAAAATTCGTTCTTATCAGGGATTTGAGGGCTTGTCACTCTCTTTATATCTACTTAATTCACTGATTTATTCAACAAATATGTGTCAAGTTCTTACCCAATGCAGGCATTGTGATAGGTACTGGGACGATAGTCATGTAAAATATTTTTTTTTTCTTGCCCTCATGAAGGTTATGATGTTTTATAATAATTGAGGTTGGGTTAGGAGAGGGGAAATTTTCAAGCAAACTTTCAGGAGACGTAAATTACACTCCTCTTCTTTGGGATAGTTGAAGACACTGCTTCCGATTCCTCCCTGTCCTCCAATCCATTGAGAATGAAGCAAGAAGGTGGGATTGGAACTGAACCCCCTGTCTTGTACTCTTGGCTCCTCTGCACATTGCTTGTGTGATCTTGGGCATATCATGTAAACTTTCTTTCTGAGTTTCATTTCTGGCATCTATAAAATCCAACGTATCAGGTTTACTTACCTTACCAAACTTCAATGTATTTGAAATAAAATCAAATACAAGAAGCGCCTTGTTGATTGTAAAGCTTTATATGACGAGATGTTCTCTTCTGCCCCTCTTACCTTTGGCTTTGACTTTGGGCCTTGGGCTGATCCAATCCCCACTCTGCTGCATCCAGCTCTGTGGCCTTGGGTGTTTTTGTGAGACTTTTTGAGACTCAGTTTCCTCATCTGTAAAGTGGATGTTATTGTATTTAACACATATGACTGCAAGGATTTTTAACAATGTACGCTTAAACTCTGCTAGAGAGAAGAGACGAGGTCTTGCTCTGTCGCCCAGGCTGGAGTGCAGTGGCATGATCTCGGCTCACTGCAACCTCCACATCCCGGGTTCAAGCGACTCTCCTGCCTCAGTCTCCCGAGTAGCTGGGATTATAGGTGGGTGCCACTACACCCAGCTACTTTTTGTATTTTTAGTAGAGACAGGGTTTCACCATGTTGGCCAGGGTGGTCATGAACTCCTGACCTCAAGAGATCCACGTGCCTTGGCCTCCCAAAGTGTTAGGCTTACAGGCGTGAGCCACCGCGCCTGTCTATGTTTGCTTTCTTACTGCTCTGCCTGCTTTTCTTCCGTTCTTAAGTTTACTTCTAAAAACCACTAGGGAAGAAAGATCAAGATTGCTGTGTGTGGGAGGGAAACTATAGAAAAGTTCAGCTTTCCCCATCCATAATAATTTTTAAGCACTTAGCACCTCTCTTCTCTGCCAAAACAGTAGTCACTCTAATAGGGGTTAATAATTGATGAGATATTAATAATAGCTAAAAAATTAAAGCTAACTCTGGAGTTATGAGCTAAACACTTCATAAGAATATCTCATTTAATCATCCACTCTCTGAATTAGGTACTGTCATCACCTGCCTTTTGCAGTTGAGAAAAATGAGGAATAGAGAGGTTACATAACTTGATTAAGGTTACAGTGATGGAGCCAAACCTTAAGCCCAGAAAGTCTGATACCAGTATCAGCGTTTTTAATCACTTGGTGTTTTGGGCTCCTAATCTCTGTCTTTAATTTTTCTCGCTTCTATTTTTAGTTGATACGTAATAATTGTACATATTTACAGGATACAGAGTGATATTTTGATATGCATATACAATGTAAAATGATCGAATAAGGATAATTAGCACAAACACCACCTCAAGTATTTATTATTTCTTTGTGTTGTGAGCATTTAAAATCCTCTCTTATAGCTTTTTGAAAATATTCAAAAAATTATAGTTAATCGTATTTACCCTACAGTGCTGCAAACACCAGAACTAATTCCCCCAATCTAGCCGTAATTTTGTATTCATTAACCAACGTCTCCCCAACCTCCCCACCTACTTCCCTTCCCAGTCTCTAATACCGCAATTCTACTCTCAACTTTCATGAGCTCATTTTTTTTTTTCTTTTTAGCTTCCACATATGAGTGAGAATATGTGGTATTTTTCCTTCTGTGCCTGGCTTGTTTCATGTAATGTAATGACTTCCAGTTCCATTCATGTTGCTACAGATGACTGGATTTCATTCTTTTTTAATACTAAATTTTATTTCATTGTGTGTGTATGTATGTATGTGTGTGTGTGTATATATATATATGTAATATTTTCTTTATTCATTAATTCTTTCATGACACTTAGGTTGATTCTATATCTTGGCTATTGTGAATAGAGCTGCTGTAAACATGGGGGTGCAGGTTATCCGTTTGATACACAGATTTCCTTTCCTTTGGATAAATACCCAGTAGTAGAACTGCTGAACTGCATGTTAGTTCTATTTTTGGTTTTTTGAGAAACATCCATACTGCTTTCCATAATGGCTATACTAATTTACATTCCCAGCAACAGTGTATAAGAGTCCCTTTTCTCCCTATCCTCACCAGCATTTTTTTTGTCTTTTTGATAATAACCATTCTAATTGGGATAAGATGATATCTCATTGTGGCTTTGCTTTGCATTTCCCTGATGATTAGTGATGTTGAGCATTTTTTTTCATGTATCTTGGCCATTTGTAGGTCTTTTGAGAAATGTCTATTCTGTTCCTTTGCCCACTTTTTAACTGGATTCTGTTATTTGCTGTTGAGTTGTTTGAATTCCTTGTTTATTCTGAATGTTAGTCTCTTGCATGATGAATAATTTGGAAATATTTTCTTACATTTTACAGGTTGTCTCTATTGTTTTCTTTGCTAGGCACAAGCTTTGCAGTGCAATATAGTCCTATTTGTATATTTTTTATTTTGCTGCCTGTGTTTTTGAAATTTTAGTCATAAAATCTTTGCTAAGACCAAAGTCCTGAAGTGTTTCTCCTCAGTTTTCTTCTAGTAATTTCATAGTTTTGGGTCTTACATTTAAATTTAATGCATTTTGCGTTAATTTTTATATATACTGAGAGATGAGGGTCTAGTTTCACTCTTCTGCATATGGATATTCAGTTTTCCCAACACTATTTATTGAAGAAGATGTCCTTTTCTCAAAATATGTTCTTGGTGCATTTTCAAAAATCAGTTGGCAGAAAGTATGTGGATTTATAACCCGGTTCTCTATTCTGTTCCATTGGTCTACGTGTCTTTTTCATCCAAATACTATGTCATGACAAGAGTGTTCAAAGTAGATGTTCTTGTGTTGTTCCAGTTCTTAGAGGAAACTCTTGATTTTTCCTCATTCAATACGATGTTATCTGTGGGTTTCTCATATAAGGCTTTTATTTTGTTGAGGTATGTTCCTTCCATGCCTAATTCATTGAGAATTTTTATCATAAGGGGATATTGAATTTTATTAAATACTTTTACTGCATCTATTAAGATGATCATATGGTTTTTGTCTTTCATTCAGTTGGTATGATATGTCACATTTATTGACTTTGCAGAACTTAGATAAGAAAGTCAGAAACAATGTCAGTTTCCTTTGACCAGCTCAGGACTTATAAAATATGAAGACCATGCCATGATCATGTTAGATATATCCAAGGAATGCAAAGATGATTCAAAATACACATTCAATGGGTTTGTACAAATATATAACGACCTGTATCCATAATTAGAATATCATACAGAGTATTTTTACTTCCCTAAAAACCCTCTGTACTCCACCTATTCATCCTTCTCCCACCCTAAGGCCTAGCAACCACTAATCTTTTCATTGTCTTCATAGTTTCACCTTTTCCAGAATGTCATACAGTTTAAATCATAGTATGCTGGCTTTTTAGATTGATTTCTTCTACTGAGTAATATGCATTTAAGTTTCCTACATTTTTTTTATGGCTTGATAGCTCCTTTTCCAGTGCTGAATAATATTTCATTATCTGGATGTACCACAGTTTATTTGTCCACTCATCTACTGAAGGACTCCTTGGTTGCTTCCAGGTTTTGACAATTATAAATAAAGCTGCTGAAACACCCATATGCAAGTGTTTCTATGAACACACGTGCTCAACTCTTTTGGTAAATACCAAGGAGTGTGATATCTATGTCATCTGGTAACAGTATGTTTAGTTTTGTAAGAGACTGCCAAACTGTGTTACAAAGTGGCGATATGATTTTGCGTTCTCATAAATCATATATGAGAGTTTCAGTTGCTCCACATTCTTACCTACATTTGGTGTTGTTCTTCAATGGCTTTGGTTACTCTAATAGCTGTGTACTGATATCTCATTTTACTTTTCATTTTTCTGATGACACATGATGTAGAATGTTTTCATATGTTTATTTGTCATCTGTACATCTTATTTGGTGATCTCTTTGGCTTGTTTTAAAATCAGATTGTTTTCTTATTGTCTACTGTTAAGAGTTCTTCATATATTTTAGGTAATAGTCCTTTATCAGTGTGTCTTCTGCAAATATTTTCTCTCAGTCTGTGGCTTGTCTTCTCATTCGGTCAACATTTGCTCAGAATGCTTTGCTTTTTTTATTTCCTAATTTTTCCTCTCCTTTTGTTTCAAACATGAACTATCACATTCAACATCCCTTCTCTTTATAGGAATGTCACTGCTGCCATTGCAGTTTCAATGATTACCCTCAGATGATTTATTACATTTCTTGGACCCCAAACAGTTTGGCTCAAGTTCTATACATCACAATTACTTTTTCCTTCAACTCCAGTTTCTTGGTTAGGAATAGCAGAGGGGCTGTGGATAATCAATGTGCTACCAATAAAATTGATAACATAACCATATGTGACTCTTTTGGAAGTCAAGAATTATGATAGATTGTTTTATCTTTTCCTCTTATTTCATTTGCATAATGTTCCTGCCAGGTGTTATTCTGTTCAAGTTGCTGATGAAGACATTAGGTTCAGAGACAGGGGCCACAATTAATATGTAATGCAATCAAGTTCCATGCCTGGACCTGTGCTCTTTTTTTTTTTAATACTGAGCAAATTTCCACTGTCCTCCAAGTTTCAACTTTCTGATTGTGAAGTGTTAAATTGACCAGTAACTTCTTTTGGAGCTCAATATTATCCTTCAGAAAAAAATGCAAAATTGCTTTGTATTTGTTTCTCTTATGAACATTACCTTTTTCTTTCTTGTTAAAAGAGCTGCCTCCTGATTGTAGTATTCTCTCAAGACCAGTGACACTTAAGAGATTTGCTTCATTCTTACATTTTTATTCACATCACTTTTATCCTTGCATAATCATCACATACCTATTTTAGTGAAAAATGAAAAAATAGCATAAAATTCTCTTCTTTGCCATGAACGATGTGTTGTGACAATAAATATAAATAGCTGGAATTTATTGCAAGTGCCAGGTCTATTTCAGCAAATACCCATTGTGAATGTTCATTATAAATGTTAAAATACTGATCTCACCTTTGTACTGGGCAGGCAAAGTCAGGATAGGAGTTGTGACATTTTCTTTCACAATTACACCATGTAGCCCATCTTCTATACCAATGTATTGTGCTTCTTGTGGAAGCAGCATGTGTGTAAAAAAGTCAAAAAATATTCCTCTTATAATCTTCAAGCATGCTTCATTATGTCCTCCTCCTGCTTCAGATGCATCAACGGTCTCTGGGGAAAGCTGTGATCTTAGTCCATTTTGTGTTGCTATAACAGAATACCAGATGGAATGTATAACGAAAAGAGATTTATTTGGCTCACAGTCCTGGAGTCTGGGAAGCCCAAGACGGAGAGACCACATCTGGTAAGGTTCCTCCTGCTGTGTCATAACCTGGCAGAAGGCAACACATGGTGGGGAAGTGCACCTGAAGACAGAGAAAGAAAGTTGGGCCAAACTCATCCTTTTATCAGGAACTTAGTTCTACAATAATGGTATTAATCTGTTCATCAGGGCATAGCCCTCATGACTGGATCACCTCTTAAATGTCTCATATCTTAATTACATTACAATGTCAACTAAATATTAACATGAGTTTTGGTGAGGACTTTCAAACCACAGAAGCTGTTAATGCAGGCAGGTGCAGGTGCGGTCCTAGCTTTGGAATAGAAGCTATGTTAATTGGGTCCTCTGGGAAACAGATGACTGTATGGAGTTTAGGAGTATAAGAGTTTTATCGGGTGTGAAAGAGAAAAAGAAAAGAAGAAACAGTGGGCAAAGAAGCTTCCAACCACAGTGCAGAAATGAAAAAAAAAAGTCTTGGCCAACCCAAAGGGGATCTCTGGAGAAAATATTTCCCATTACAGGAGCTCTGTATTGGAGGAAAATACGCTGGCCCTAGAATCCTCACCATGCTTAGTCTTCAGCTGGAGTTGCTCAGGAGGAGCACAGATTCCGCTTGAAAGCTACAGAGTCTTGTGAAGGTGTTAAAAACTGACGCTGTCAGCTTGCTGAGCCGCTTGCAATGGAATGACAAGTTCTTCCTCCAAGGGAGATTCGAGTAGCACACCTCCCTGGCTGTCACAGCCCTTGAGAAATCTGATCCTGTTCTCACATGGAACTAGTTAGCCCCCAGATCTCCCAGAACATTCTTCAGCCTTCTGCATTCTCTTCAAATGCATTTTATACTTCATTGCATTTTTTAAAAATTGTTATCTTACAGAAAGCAATATTTGGTTCATTTAGAGTGAAGGTAGTGCCTCTTCACACAAATACAGAAACTTTGCAGTAGTCTACATCCATGTGTACCCAAAACTTTGTTATATTGTTATAAACATATTCTATGTGTTATAAATTCATAACTATCATCAATTTTTCTTTTACCAGTTGTATAATTTATATAATCTTCCTCATATAAAAGTATGAGTAAAATGAAATGGAATAAAATAATATTCTGAATTTATCCAGATGTTTACCATTTTCAATGTTCTTCAGTATTGTCTAAGGATCGGAGTTTTTATCAGGTATCATTTCTTTTCAGTATGCAGGATTTCCTTAAGCATCTTTGCTAGGGAAAAAAAAAAAAAAGGCTTTCAGTTTGTCTTAGCCTGAACATGTCTTCACTCTTGAAAGAAATTTTTTTTCTTCCTGCATGTAGAATTTAGTACAACTGTTTTCTGTTTTTTTCAGCACCTTAAAAATATCGTTCTACTCTTCTGGTCTTTGTGGTTTCCAGGAAATCAGATGTTAGTTGGATCATTGTTCTTTTGTAAGGAATGTGTCTTTTTTTTTTTTTTTTTTTTTTTTTTGCTGCCTGTAAGATTTGCTTTTCATCTTTGGCCTTTAACAGTTTGACTTCGAGATAAACCTCGGTGCAGGCTTCTTCATGTTTCTTCTACTTTATGTTCATTAACTATCTTGCATCTGAAAATTTCTTCTATTAAATATGGAAGTTTTTGAGCCATTATTTTCAAAAACTTTTGGTGTCATAATTTTATAACTTTTGCCCTCTCCTTCTGGGTTTCCAATTTCATATATGTTGGATGTTTTGATACAATTTAAGAGGTCCCTGAGGCTCTATTTTATTTATTTTAAACATTTTTCTTTTTTTCAAATTTGATACTGTCTGCTAATCTACCTTCACATTAGTATACATATATCTGTCATCTGCAGATTTTTTGTCTTTAGCTGAGCTGCTCTGATTCTGCCCATGTGTGGTCCAGGGATTAATCGGAGATGTGGGTAGAAAGAATTTGGAGATCCCCTTTTTTCCCCCTCTGGCATTCTCCCATTCTCTTCAGCAGCCTCTGTTCCCTCTGCTAGAAAAAAAACGCATTTTTTTTTTTCAGTTGCACTCTGCCACTTCATGGGAGCCATAGCAACTGCGCTTAGTCCTAGGCTGAAAACTGTAGTGATAGAATGTTCCTTGTTCAACTCCTCTCCTCTGCTCTGAATGTGCACTCTCCACTTACCTCTGCCTTCTGCTCAGTCTCCAGTACCTCAGGTCACTGCTCTTTTTATGATGTTTAGATTTTATAGTTTTTTTTTTTTTTTTAATTTCTGAGGAATCAAGGGGACTTAGTCTCACAGCTTGGACACTATCTAGGCCACAGTGAGGTAGAGCACGAAGTGGTTTCCTGGAGTCCCTGATTCTAGGCATTGGCTCCTGGACAGCATTTCCGGACCTACCCTGGGCCAGAGGGGAGCCCACTACACTGAGAGGAGAGACTCAGGCCTAGAAGCATTCACAGAAGCTGAATAAACAGCCCTGGGGTCTTGAGTGAACATTTACGGTAGCCAGGCAGTAATCCCTATGGGCCTATAGGTGGTGATGTCTATGAGGAGGAATTCCTTCTTCATGAGGAAAGAAGAGGAAAGAGCAAAGACTTTGTCTTGTGGCTTGGATGTCAGCTCAGCTGCAGTAAGACAGAGCACCAGGTAGATTCATAATGTTCCCAACTTCAGGCCCTGGCTCTCAGACAACATTCTGGACCTGTCCTGGGTCAGGAGGGACCTCACCACTCTGAAGGGTAGGACACAAGCCTTGTTGGATTCCTCATCTGCTGATTGAAGAGTCCTGGGTCCTTGAGTAAAATCAGTGGCAGCCAAGCAGTAATTGCCATGGGCATTAGGTAAGACTCAGTCTTGTGTTGGATTTGGGTCTGATACAGCACAGTTCTAGTGTTGGTGGCCATAGGGTTGCTCGTGTCTTCCCTCCCCCAGCTCCATGTAACTTAGCACGGAAAGAGAGAGAAACTGTTTGTTAGTGGGAAAATAGGGAGAAGAATAAGAGTCTCTGCCTTCCATTCCAGAGAATTCTCCCAGATCTTATCCGAGACTGCTGACATGATACCTCTTTGAGTTTGCTAGCGTCACAGTGTTATTAAGCTTGAGGTGACCCCCAATGCAGACGTGACCAAAGCTTTAGATCACAGCAATCAATTCCTTTTTAATACCTGGAAAGCCTTCCTAAGAAGGATGGGTGCAAATAAGCCCAGACTGAAGAAAATAAAAAACACCTAAGTCTTCAATGCCCAGACATCAACAAATATTTACAAGCATCCAGATTGTTCACGAAACCATGACCTCACCAAATGAACTAAGTAAGGAATCAGTGACAATCCTAGAGTGACAGAGATGTGTGACCTACAGACAGAGAATTCAAAATAGCTGTTTTGACAAAGCTCAACAAAATTCAAGATAACACAGAGAAGGAATTAAGATTCATGTCAGGTAAATTACAAAGAGATTGAAATAAGTTTTAAAATATCAAGCAGAAATTCTGGAGCTGAAAAATTGAACTGACATACTGAAGAATTCAATGCAGTTTCCCGACAGTGGAATTGATCAAACAGAAAAAATATCTAATGAGCTTGAAGAAAGGCTATTTGAAAATACACAGAGGAGAAAAAAGAAAAACGAGTTGAAAGAATGAAACATGCCCCTGAGATCTAGAAAATAGTCTCAAAAGTGCAAATCTAAGAGTTGTTGGCCTTAAAGAAGAGGAAGAGAAAGAGATAGAGATAGAAAGTTTATTCCAAGGGGTAATAAAAGAGGACTTTCCAAACCTACAGAAAGATATCAATGTTTACATTCAGGAGGATTATAGAACACCAACCAGATTTAAACCAAAGAAGACTACCTCAAGGCATTTAATAATCAAACTCCTAAAGATCAAGGATAAAGAAAGAATCCTAAAAACAGCAAGATAAAAGAAACAAAAAATTTACAAAGCAGATCTACTATGTCTGGCAGAAGACGTCTCAGTGGAAATCTTACAATGGCAGGGGTTGTGACAGAGGCTCTATGGATCACAAGCAATGCCTGAAATATTTGCTATCTGAGTCTTTACGGAAAGTGTGTGCCGACTTCTACTCTAAATGAAGGCTAGAGTAGAGTGGTAAGCAGGACACTATTATACCTTTTGACCTAGGGATATTTTGAAACCGGCGAATTTGAGCTTCAGTTTCCCAGGGTCTTTCCTTTCTGAAAAAGGAGTTTTATTTGGAAACTTTTACTGTGGAAATCTGGGAAACCAAAGGGCAATGCTTTTAGAGTAAGTTACAAATCAGAAATAAATGGCTCTTCCCACCCCTAAGGACTGTAATTGAATGTTGCCTTGGTGCTAAGCAGAGTACAGGAACCTTTGAATTGTTGAATAATAAGATCTCCTTGAAGGGGCTTCACAGCACAAATTAATATGACTTAGGTAGTCCAAAGAGCTTCAAGTTATAAATTTATTTTAAGTTTGTCCTTGAATACTTCCAGGTGCCTAGCAAAAGCAAGTTGATATATACACTTTTATGACTATTATTATTTATTTATTATTTTTTTCTAATGTGGTGTCAAAGTCTCTCTCAAAAATGGCTACAGGCTGGGAGTGGTGGCTCATGCCTATAATCCTAGCACTTTGGGAGGCCGAGGGGAGTGGATCACCAGAGTTCTAGAGTTCAAGACCAGCCTGGCCAACATGGCAAAATTCCATCTCTTCTAAAAATAAAAAAAAAAATACCCAGGCATGGTGGCAGGCACCTATAATCCCAGCTACTCAGGAGGCTGAGGCAGGAGAATCGCTGGAACGCGGAAGGCGGAGGTTGCAGTGAGCCGAGATCGTGCCACTTCACCGTAGCCTGGGCAGAAAAGCAAAACTCAAAAGAAAAAAAGAAAAATGGCTACAAACCCCAGCCCTGCCCTGTGGGACTCCAGAGGGTTTGGTTGTGGATGTTCATAGTTTTCCTTTCATGGGATACTTCTTTATCTTAGTGGATGGACTAATGTCTAAGTGGCTGACTTGTGACCAGGTGTCCTCATAGGAATTTTGTTTAAACTGACAGATGCCCCTGTGGCTCCTGTCTGACCTGTGTCTAGTTTACTCCTACCAGGATAGCCTAGGAGAGCCCTAACTAGCGCAGAAGTTAAGCTCAGGTGTGCTGCTCAGGCGAAACACGGAGGAGGCAACTCAACAAAACACATGAAATAACAGAAGCAGTTTATTTCTCACAGATCTCAGAGAGAGGCAGTCAGCATCCTTGTAGGGCCAATAGGAAGGAGGGAGGCCATCTGGGACATACACGCTCAGTTAGTGGGTGGGGAGCAAGACAGAGAGATAGACCTGTGTGCCAAAGCCTTTATTCGAGTCCAGGGCATTACCCAAACAGGTTTTCTGTGGGGAGTTCTAATTGGGGGGTTTAGGGCAGGCAAGAGCTCTGTGGAGACATACTGTGACAGCGAGGTGGTCACTGCAATGTATCTGCATAGTCTGTGCAGGGTTTGGGAATCAGTGGGGTGAATCAAGTGTGTTGTATCTAGCTGTCCCACAGGGAGGTGGTCACCAGGAGTAAGTTGTGTAAGGCAGGTATCTGGATCGACCATATTGAGGAATTTGGAAGAGGCAGATAAATGGAAACTGTCAATGGTGACCAAGCCCTGCTTTGGTATGAGAAAGTGCACCTTATATTCAAAATGGATTTTGAGTCAACGTAAAATTATAAGAATTCACTTATATCTCATTCTTCTCTTATTTTTATTGTTAGAATAAAAAGTAGAGTTTGGAAAGCTGGTGTCATAGTCTGTTCTTACATTGCTATAAATAACTATCTGAGACGGGGTAATTTATAAAGAAAAGAGAAACCTTCTTAGGAAAGAGGCTTCAGGTAACTTACAATCATAGCAGAAGGTGTTGGGGAAGCAGGCACGTCTTACATGGTTGAAGAAGGAAGAAGAGAGAGTGAAGGGGGAGGTGCTACACACTTTTAGACAACCAGATCTTGTGAGAACTCACTATCATGAGAAGAGCAAGGGGGAAGTTCATCCCCATGATCCAATCACCTCCCACCAGGCCCCTCTTCCAACAATGGGGACTACAATTCGACATGAGATTGGATGGGGATAGAAATGAAAACCATATCAGTTGGCACATTCTCTGTTAATTGTCTATATTAGTTGTTTATTTTTCTGTATTCTATTTCATTGATTTCTATTCTTGTGTTTAAGTTTTCCTTGCTTCTATTTACGGTGAGTTTAATTTGTCCTTTTTCTAACTTCATAAGTTAGAAACTTCGATCACTGATTTTTAAGCCCTTCTTGTTTTCTAATATAAACACTTGAAGTTATGATTGTTGTATGCTACAGATTCACTCTAAGCACTGCTGCACATGCCTTCTACAATTATTTTTAATTTTTTACTTTGAACTAATTTTAGATTTATGGAACAAACTTCAAAAGCAGAGTACAGAGAATTGATGTGTACATTTCCTCAGGCTTTCCCTAATTTTGCTGCCTTTCATAACCATGGGATGACTATCAGAATCAATACATTAATATTGGCACAACACTTCTAACTAAACTATGGACTTTGCATGAGTTTCACCAGTTTTTCCAATTTTTGTCTTGTTTTGTTGTTTCTTCTTATTTTACTCCAAATGGACAGTTGCACAGTGTTTTCTTGTCTTTTATAACCTTAACATTTTTGAAGAATGTTCGTCAATTATTGTGTAGAATGTCCTTCAATTTGGGTTAGTCCAGCACTTTTTCATGATTAGAATAAGATTATGCTTTATTCTTTGTAGAAATACCACAGAAAAAAATGTTTTGTACTTTTTAGTGAACATTCATAACATTAAATCTTATAATTTTTTATTTAACCTTAATCATTTCACTAAGTATGCTGCATGTTCTTTACCATTTGGATGAAAATGTTTTCTTTTCTTTTTTTTTTTTCTTTTCTGAGACGGAATCTCGCTCTGTCGCCCGAGCTGGAGTGCAGTGGCCCGATCTCAGCTCACTGCAAGCTTCGCCTCCCGGGTTCACGCCATTCTCCTGCCTCAGTCTCCCCAGTAGCTGGGACTACAGGTGCCGGCCACCTCGCCCGGCTAGTGTTTTTTGTAGTTTTTTTTTTTTTTTTAGTAGAGATGAGGTTTCGCCGTGTTAGCCAGGATAGTCTCGATCTCTTGACCTCGTGATCCGCCCGTCTCGGCCTCCCAAAGTGCAGGGATTAGAGGCTTGAGCCAACGCGCCCGGCCTGGATGAAAATGTTTTCTAACATTCTTTGTCATTTTTTTTAAACCATTGATTATTTAAAAGGGTGCTTTGTTTTACTTAACAAATATCTGGGATTTCTAAACATCAATTTGTTAATTTCTGAATTAATTCAATTTCATCAGAGAGTGTACTTCGTCAGATTTTATTTTTGTTGGAATCTGTTAAAACTTATTTTTAACCAGGCATATGGATTATCTTGGTGAATATTCTATGTGTACTTAAAAAGAATGCACATTCTATGGTTGTTAAGTGAAGTTCATAAATGTCAGTCCGCTCAGGGTGTTTAAAATCTCCAACTGTGATTGAGAATTTATCTCTTTCTCCCTTTAGTTTTATTAGTTTTTCCTTCATACATTTTAAAGCTACGCTATTAAGGCATGTGCATTTATGGTTATTATATTCTTCTGAAGAATTTTCTGTCCATTATTACAAAATGTTCTTTATCTCTGATAATGCTTTTTGTCTTTAAGTCATTATTTTCTGATGTTAATATAGACTTTCAGCTTTTTATGTCCACTTTTTGCATGACATTTATCTTTTTAGTTTTAACCTATATATGTTGTTATACTTAAAGTAGATTTTTTTTTTTTTCTTTTGAGATGGAGTCTTGCTTTTGTTGCCCAGGCTGGAATGCAGTGGGGCGATCTCGGCTAGTGGCAACCTCCACCTCCGGGGTTCAAGTGATTCTCCTGCCTCAGCCTCCCGAGTAGCTGGGATTACAGATGCCTGCCACCAGGACCGGCTAATTTTTGTATTTTTAGTAGAGATGGGATTTCACCAGGTTGGCCAGGCTGGTCTCGAACTCCTGGCCCCAGGTGATCCACCTGCCTCGGCATCCAAAGTGCTGGGATTATAGGTGTGAGCCACCATGCCTAGCCAGATTTCTTGTATACAGCTGATCTTATAACTGGGTCTTCTAATAAATCCAATCTAACAATCACTATCTTTTAATTGAAATGTTTAGTTAATTGAAATTTAACCATTGCTATGGACGAACTTAACTGCTATTTTGTAGTTTATTTTCTGTCTTTCTGCCTTTTAAAATAAATCTTTTGCTTCTGTCTTACTTTCTTAGGGTTAATACTTTTTAAAAAAAGTTCTGTTTTAGTACTTCTCTTGTCTTTTTAGTGAAACTTTTTGCATTATTTTAGTGACTGCTATAGGATTGCAATATTTATTTTTACTTTATCATAATTTTCTTAGAGTTAATTTGTACCACATCTAATAAAATAAAAGAATTACAACAGTATAGTTTCAATTACTCCGTGACCCTTGTGGTGGTGTTACTTTACATATTACATCGATATATAAATGAGCTCCATTAAACATGTTACAATTTTTCTTTGAACAGCCTTATGTCCTTTAAAGAAATTAAGAGAAGAAAAAAATTATATATATGCGTATATATATATTTTTTTTCAGTGTTCTTTCTTTCTTCTTGTAGATACAGGTTTCCATCCAATAGTTTTTGGTTTCATTCCATCCTGAAGAACCTCATTTAATATTTCTTGCAGTGCAGGTGAGATGATGATGAATTATTTTTTGTATCTTTTCATTTGCCAATCTGCTTTCAAGTTTATCCAGCCAATGTGTTCTTTCAAATATACTTTATAGTTCTAGAATTTTTATTTGATTCTTTTTTTGAAACCCAAATCAGGTATAATTTCTGTCAGAAAGATTCTGACTTCACTTCTCAAGTCAAATAAATATGTTAACAGGCATCTCAGTGACCACTTTACTTGATATAAAGTTTTCCTCTAAAGTAAGTCCCCTTCATTTCAGGTATTTTTAACTCACACTATCCTTGCTTTGTTCCAGGACAATCTCACTCAGGCAAAATGCCACCTTTGACTGCACTTGGGGTGAATGAGAGGAAATCTTTAAATGAAAATACTCCTCGCTACCACATACTCTCTAATACGCCTGAATTCAGAACACCACAATACAGGCCTACCTAGTCCATTCATAATGCCTTGTCTTGCTGTTAAGGTATCCCAGGGAGGCACTTACCAGCGTTTGAACAGCATTAGTTTGGAGGAATGAGTTTTAGAGCCTATGAAACCCACTGCTGTCTCATCCTTCCCAGCTAGCTCAGGGCAGGAGTGGCAGCCCACTCTGTCAGTTCCCACTAAACCGTGATGACCAGTCAGTTTGCTCTGGTGAGGAAAGCACAGCAGGTGCCTTAGCTCAGTCAAGGAAAGCCTGAGACCCAAGGGATGGAATTGTGACTCCTAAGGTTAGAAAGCAGAGGTGAATGAGAACCTTTATTTGGTTCTTATAGTTTCTATTTCTCTGCTAGGTTTTCACATTATTTCTCATTATAAGCATATTTCCCCTTAAGTCCTTGAATGTATTTAGGACAAGACTCAAAATCCAAATTCTGTCTTCCTTGTGTTGGGCAGCACGGCAATTGTTCAACTCTCAATCTTCCAACTATTGCTTTACACTGAGAATTTCAGAGCCTCCCTGATTCAGGAGCAGCTCAGGAATTGCCACATAATTTAGGCAGAGTTTATTTGTAGACCTTGAGAGGCGGAGGTTCCTTCATTTCCACTATTGCCACCTTAATTGTCCAGGCTCTTTGCCTGCACTGAATTTCATTGCATGATTCTCTAAACTACTGAGAGTAAGGCCATGCCCGAAGTGTTCAATTATATGAAGTAATAAATCTCAAGCTAGTTTAATTTTGTCTTATCTGTTGCAACTGAAGAATGCCTGACTAATATAAAGTCTGCTGCTAATTAGCAAGCCCTCTGGCAAAAAATGGTTCTTGTTTAGTGGGGAGTCATGGATTCCAATCCTCTTGTTTGTGTTAAATTTGAGTGAGGTGGAAACTGTGCTTCACCTGTGCCTTCCCCGGGTAACGTCACAGCTGTAATTGGTTATTTGTTTAATTTCTATATTTCTTGCTAGATTGCGAGATCCTACCAGAGACATCATCTTCTTTGCTGCTGTATTTCCAGTGCATAGCAGGGAATGATCAACAAATATTTGTTTAGAGAGTAAAATATGGCATTTGAATTTCTCTATTGGATTACAAGTTACTATTTATTCAAGCAGTTATCAAGTCGGGGATTTACTGTCAATCTATTCTCTATGCTATAGCCAAAGTAATCTATTAAAGAATCAAAATGAATCATGTCACAAATTACTAAAATTATCTAATGGTTTCCAATGCATTCAAGATAAAAGGTAATCTCATTTCCTAAGAATAGAAAGTGCTCCACGTTCTGGTACTTTTCTGTCTAATCTCATGTCTTACCACTTCCCCTCTTTTTCATTATGCTCTGCTCACTGGTCTTCCTTCTGCTTCAAGAACTTATTCTCATCAAGCTTATTTCTGACCTAGAGCCTTTTCACTTGCAGTTCATTCTATTTACAATGTTCTGCCCACAGCTTTCCACATGGCTGGTTCCTTATTCAGATGTCAGAAGCTCACTTCTTCAGAGAGCTTTCTCCTTATCTCCCTACCTCTTATAGCACATATGCATGAGTACTTTCTTACCACAAATATACTCTCTTCAGTGCATTACTTTATTCGTGCTACTTATAGAATTATTACTTTAAGAAGCCATTATGATTATTTGTTTCCTTCTTTATGGTTTATCTCACATCATAAAAGATAATCTGCATGGGAGCAGACACTTCATCCGCCTTGTTCATCTCTGTATCATGCATGGAGTGCCCCCAACAGTGCTTGCTGGATGCATAAAAAAGAATATAAAGTATTTGATGAATAAGCCGGGTGTGGTGGCTCACGCCTGTAATTCCAGCACTTTGGGAGGCTGAGGTGGGTGGATCACCTGAGGTCAGGAGTTCAACACCAGCCTGGCCAACATAGTGAAACCCCATCTCTACTAAAAATACAAAAAAAAAAAAAAATTGCTGGGCATAGTGGCACACACCTGTAGTCTCAGGTTCTAGGGAGGCTGAGGCAAGAGAATCGCTTCAATCCTGGAGGCGGTGGTTGCAGTGAGCTGAGATCGCACCATTGCACTCAAGCCTGGGCAACAAGAACAACACTCCATCAGAAAACAAAATAAAAAATAACAGAAAAAAAAAGAATAAATAAATTTAATCCTAACAATAAAACCAACGGTGACTGCAAATAAGCCAGTTGTTAAAATGGTCAATTCACTCCAAACATAAGTCAAACCAGTTATTTGGAATAATGAGGTGAAACTGTCACTCCTCTGCTACTGTACGGTGAGGAATTAGGTTGGACCACAGAAGCACAGCATCCTTACCAGGAAAATAATAAAGGACCAGCCCACGTTGTTTTATTGTTCTGCTCTTTTTGAAGTAGAATTTATACATACGAATGAGAACCATTAAAGTTAATACTTTCATACAGCCGGACCACATCGATTTTTCTCCACAATTGATCTTATTCATTCTGAGCATTTACTATGTACTCGCTATTCATTTAGGGGCAGGCATTGACCTCTATATTCATATGATCGTTTTTGTTATTCATTCTTTTATATTTGTTGCTCTAATCACATCCATATGAGTACATCTGGTAATTTTTACTGTAATATCTGCCATTGATTTAAATGTAGATCTCTTCTCAGCACATTTCTTTATAAACAGAATAGCCATGTACAGCACTACTTCACTGTTTATGCTATTTTCCCTGCAATTGTGTCTGGAGGTGGCATGGAGAAAATGACTTCACCATCAAGTCTTCAGTAGTGTTAAGCAGGAATAAAGACAAGTAGAGTTTTCTGGCTCTTTCTTTTACATGTTTTTCAGGCTTGCCAGTCTCTGGAGAGTTCTATTCCTTCCTGAAGATTCCCATAAACCATGGAAGTGACTTGAGAATAAGTCTTGTCAGTAATCACAAACAGAGCACTGTTTTCTTCCCTTTTTCTGGCTCTCTTTTAGGGAATGTCATATCTCTGCACATTCAGATTTGGGCACCACAACTATTTCTTTCTATGTGATTCACTACTTACTTTCCCTGGGTACCACCGTGTGCTATTACTGCCTCCATTGGTATGGGACTCTGGTGCTCTGGTGTCTGGAAGAACGTAACTACCAGTAGTTGGTATGTGGGGGCCCTGAGTGCCAAAGCCATGCTATTTTAGGAAGAACAGAAGGTTTGATTTTCCATTTTTTGTTGCTTACTTCTCCAGATGGCCTTCAACAAAGAGGCAATGCTTCCTGGTGGGTTAGCTGCTTCTGATTCGGGGTTCTTTATCATCACCTCTATTAAGACTTTTGCACAAATCCATAGTAGGGATATAGGCAAGAAACAAATCTGCAATAATTGCACACCCACTCTGATGACTTAAGTCCTTGTTACTGAACCATGCGTGTCTGCCTGGATCATCAAAACTACTAATATTTATAGAGCCTTAGTCGCGTGCTTGGCACTATACTAAGTGCATTATGTCTTTAAAGCTCAATAAATCCTATAATTTAGTATATTAGTCAGAGTTCTCCCTAGAAACAGAACCAATAGTATGTGTGTGAGTGTGTGTGTCTGTGTGTGTGTGTGTGTGCGCGCGTTTCCAGTCTGAAGACCAGCAGGCTTGAAACTTAGGAAGAGCTGAAGTTTCAGGTTGATTCTGAGGGCAGAAAACAATTACAACCACAACATTTGCTCCACCTCGAAGGCGGTCAGGCATGAGGAGTTCCCTCTTATTTGAGGAAGGGTCAGCATTTTTGTTGCAGTCTAGAGGTCAGCAGCTTTGAGAACCAGGAAGAGCTGATGTTTCAGTACAAGGATCATACCAGCAAAATCTTGACCAACCTGGTGAAAAGTTAGTTTTCTCTTCTGAGTGAACTTACTCATGGCATAACCAAAGCTATTGTTAAGCTATTCAATAAATGGTAGCCGTTTATATTAACCATCTCAAATTGTGCAGACTGTATTAGTTTTTTTGTCAATTGCATGCTATTTTGAATATTTTTTTGTGCACATGTCCTATCTTCAGCTAGATCTCAAGAACTTTGAGGACAGAGTCCATGTTCTTTTTTGCTTTACTACACACAATGGGGAGGCTATTGTTAGATACTAACCATTTGCTAGTGACTGGAATTGATTGGCAGAAATGGTGATTACAATTGTGTAGGCTCTTGGCAAAGAATATTGCTCTTTGGCATCGCTGTGCTTTCTTTAAGCTCCACTGTGTTGAACCTCACAGTCAACATAATTCAGAACCAGAGTGTAAAATTCCCAATTAGAGAGTGTTGCACGGTAATGGTTGTATTCACTTGAGATTTTAATTTTTGATGGAAAGTTCAGTTGCTCAATTGTTGGAAGGCATTCTAAAGTACCTAGGCAGTTCATAAGTGATTGTGGTTATACTTTCTGGAGTAGAGAAAGTATGTAGTCAGAGCATTTATCCAGGGAAATTGATACTATTTTCTTTCCCTGATGAGGATTTGGCCTTGCTCAGCCGATCATGGCTCAAAAATCAGAAGAGTCTAGAATGTGTCAATATTACCTTAAATGAATTTACAGTACACAGAGAGTTAATTTAAGTTCTTCCTGAATGGTGATATGTCACCACAAATTGGATTTTTCTCAAGTCCAACATCACCTTACTCTGCAAGAAGTGCCACTAGCACCTAAGCCTTCCACTAGGGAGCTGAATGTCGAGAAAAACCTAAGATGAAATATGCTGCATCTTCATGTGCTACAAAGTTTCTATGCCCTTGATTGGACTAAACATAAATTATAGTATTTATGGGTTTCTGTAAACCTTTCCAATCAATCATGATCATGTCTGAAGTGCTCAGAGGTGTCACCTGTCTGTCTAACACTGAAAAGGAAGGATTATCTGTTAACTCTTTGCAATTGTGTGCTTCATTTAAATAAGTCTATTCTCTCTCCAATATTTTCAATATGAGTATAGAGTTATTTGGCCCTGGTATTTCTGGGTAATTATGCTTTCTCTGTCAAGTGTTTTCTTGTTTGACCATAGTCAAAAATGAGAAAAAGATATCCTCCCAAATATCTATAAGGTGTGACTTTAACTAGGACTTTGTATCTGTGAAGACATTTTGAAGCTGTAATTCTTGACTGCTAACACAAACCTTAATCTCAAATTGCATCATCTCAAAACATCTTTAAAATCTGTCATTTCATCAATGACAGTTTTGAAATGATAGACTTAGAGGAAGATGAAACTATGTTATCCCAAGCAGATCACTTTGGACAGAACCCAGAAGAAGAAACAAAGATTAGAAAAGGCACCTCTTCAGGTCTCAGCAGAAGGACACTGGATACTCAGATTTCTAGGCATCCAATCCATGGCCATTTTGTTGAATAAAATGCATGGAGCTTACAACCTGTCTTAAACCTCATGCATTTGCTGAAATGTACTATAACGTACAAGTATCTTTTATATGTGCTTTATATTTATTTTTATTTACTTATTTTGAAACAGAGTCTCACTTTGTTGCCCAAGCTGGAGTGTAGTGGCGCAATCTTGGCTCACTGCAACCTCTGCCTCCAGGGTCCAAGCGATTCTCCAGCCTCAGCCTCTCAAGTAGCTAGGACCACAGGCATGCACCACCACACTCAGCCACTTTTTCTTTGTATTTTTTGTAGAGATGGGGTTTTGCCATGTTGCCCAGGTTGGTCTTGAACTCCTGAGCTCAAAGTGATCCACTCACCTAGGCCACCCAAAGTGCTAGAATCCCACCACTCGCCTCGGCCACCTGAAGTGCTGGATTACTGGCGTGAGCCAATATGCCTGGCCTATATATGCTATTTAATTTGATCTTCTCAACTAACTTATAAAGCTGGCAGGACTACATCTGTATCAAAATATGGAAATTGAAACATGGAAAGCCGATGATGATATTGAGAACCTTGTTTGAGTTTTGGCTCTACCAGAAACCCTTTGTAGCTATTAAGTCAAGTCAAGTAATATAATCTCATTGATCTATAGCTTCTTTACTAAATTAGGACAAATAATACCTATCCAACTTCTATGAGGAGTACATGAGGCAAAGTGTGTAAGGTGCTTACATAGCACAATATCTGGCACATAGTTCGTGATTTGTTATTGGCTTTTTCAAGGTTACTAAGTTAATAAATCACTGAGCCAGGCTCAATACATCAATTTTTATTAAGAAGTAAATAGTCTAAATATTGAAACTCAGCATACTATTATCTGTCCATTTACCCTCGACAACTTTTGAAATTTGTGTCAGTGATGTCAAATACTAGGACAATGTTATAGCTGGCACCTTGCATTGCCATTGCATTTGGTATTTTCATAAAGGCTCCCAAAGGAGATTCTTTTTCCTCCTCACAATAATCCTATGTAATCAAGGTAGATCATATACCTACTTTACGGACAGATCAGGAAATTAAAATGTAGGCTCATCTGGTTCTCTGTCCGTGGCATTCATTGTTCAGTAATGAAATTGGATGATACCACAAGATGACAGGGCTTTTCCTCAATGCCTCTTCAAATTAGAAATTGTGGTTGACTGGATTCACTTATCCATATCTTTCCCCTTCCTTGTGAAGAAATATTTTGGATTGTACTTTGAAAAGAATTTCAAATCCATCCACTTTTCTTCACCTAGGTCAGAACCCTGGACCAAGCCACTGTTCTCTTGTAGTCCTACAGTACCCATCTAAATGGACTTTGTTTTCACTCTTTTTCCCCTCTAATCCATACCCCATGCTTCAGTCACAGAGACCACCTTAAAGCTTGGTCACATCATGTCTCCATCCTCCAATGGCTTCCCATGCTTATAGGACAGGGTTACAAATTCTCATCGTGACCTTGAAGGCCCAGTGTGACCTGGCCTTTATCTCAGGCCGCTGTCCCTCTTGATTATCAAGTATGAGACACTTTGGCTGACTTTTGCTTTCTTTCTGTTTTGTTTTGTTTGTTTTTGAGATAGAATTTCACTCTGTTGCCCAGGCTGAAGTGCAACGGGGAGATCTCAGCTCACTGCAACCTCTGCCTCCCAAGTTCAAGCAATTCTCCTGCCTCAGCCTCCCAAGTAGCTGAGATTACAGGCGTGCACTACTATACCCAGCTAATTTTGTATTTTTAGTAGAGACAGGTTTCACCATGTTGGTCAGGCTGGTCTCAAACTCCTGACTTCCGGTGATCCACCTGCCTCGGCCTCCCAAAGTACCAGGATTACAGGCCTGTGCCACTGCACCCACCCATGACTTTTACTTTCTTGAACTCAGGAAGCTCTTTTCCATCTCACTGTCTTTGCAAATGCTGTTCCTTCTCTTGAAATTCATGTTATCCCAACACCAGCCACACATCCAACAAGGATATGGCTGGTTCTTTCCAAACTTTCTACCTTCGCATAAATGTCCCCTTCACACAGCTACTATCTTTGACCTCCTTGACTAAAGTTACCTCGCATGGTTATTCTTCACACTCCTTCCCTAACATTTATCATAATTTGTAGTATTTTATCTGTGTGTATTATTCATTATTGTGCCTCCTCTTTTAGACTGAAAATTTCTTGACAGCAAAGACTAGGCTTGTTTTGTTTATTGTCGTATCTTCAGCACCTACAATAAAACGTCTCACTGTAGATCACCAAAGCATATTTATTGAGCGAATGAATCAATCAACCCATTTGTTGTTTACTGGGCCATTCTCTGAGCCCAAAGAGGGCTCAGGGACCACCTAGTGGTTTTTGAACTGCTCTTAGGAGTTTTTAGTTCTATGTTTGTGTCTTAAAGAAGAGCTGATTTCCAACTAGCATGCCACAGATTGGCCTAGGTGTGCCCAATTCATCACTCCCTCAGCTTTGAAGTGACCTTAGACCCCCTCAAGTCTAAGCTAAACCCCTAAGTCATTCACTTTCACCCAGTCCTGTCATCAGTCCATCCATCTGCTTGGGTGAGCTACACAAACATTATCAGTCCCTGTGTGTGTCAGAAGTGAAAAGAGTGCCTTAACTTTGGTTCAGTTTGAAGTGGGAGAGTGCAGGTGAATAGAATGTTTTGGGACTGAAGTCATCCTCCTTTCTTTCCACTTGCTGCCCTATCCCCCCTGCAACTTGAGGATCAGAGCAGCTATAAACTTATCAGCTTTAACAAGTGAAGGTTCTGGTTAAATTTTACTTCTTAATTTTTTTTTTCCTGCAAAGGACTCTGTTCGTGAAAAGATAATTGCAAAATATTATTTAAAAGGCCTCATTTTACTAAATAAAGAAATTGAGGCAAATGATCCTCTATGATGCTCTGTTCTTTATTTCCTCTCAAAAAGACATTATAAAGCAGTGGTTCTCAACTTCTAAAGCTACAAGGTAGAATCTGCTGGACACTTAAAAATTTTTCTAATACCCAATCTATATCTCAGACCAGGTAAATCAGAATCTCTGGAAATGGTTCCCAGCCTTGAGGATATGATTAAAAATAACAAACACTTGTCGAGATTCATTATAATGAAAAATAAACTAAATCTGTGACCCTTCATCTCCCTAGTGACTTGTGGCTTCAGATGTCTCTGAAAAATGGCAATAAAACTAAGAAATAATATTAACCTAGCTTTAAATTAACTGGCTTAAAGGCATTTATTCAGTAAAAGTTTTTTTTTAAATTGGAAAAGTGATCATTTTCTTTAAACTGTGAAAGAGCTCTGTAATGAAGAATTGATTTCTGCAAAAAGACAGGTACTTGCTAAATTTAGCAATTTGTTACCTAATTGGAGATAGCTATTAACCTCTTTTTTTGAAGGCAACATAAATTTTTTTTCATATTTATAGTAGAGTATTGGCATACTATACAGGCTAGAGTACCTAATGCCAGTTTCAGATTTATGGGGAATAGCACTTAATCCTATAGACAACCAACGATATGCGAATGTTTTTAGCCTGGGAACTGCGATTCTCAGTGATGCTCCACCGAAGGCACGTCTGTTACATAAAGTGTGCTGATTAGGCATACCGCAGTTTCCTCCTGGAACTGCCCACCTCTACTCTGGGGAAAAGAGGTCATTTGCGGGTTTTCTGTGAGATTCAAACATGAAAAATTTATATCAAGCAGTTAGCATGATGCTTAGCAAGTGACATATGCTCACTAAATGTTGTAGGCCATTGTCATTCTTATGATTGTGTTATTTTTATGATTCTTTTGTTACTACAAATAATTTCAAAACCAAGAGGGCTGAAAATACCCTTTCAGCACACTCCATATTCTTTTAGCTCTTTCTCAGCATCCAGCATTGTGTTTGGTGTACACTTTTCTTACATATAAACTGTTAATGTACACTTAGATATTTAATAAGTAAATGACTTCAAGGAAGAAAACCAAATCCAGAAGTTCTCCTAACTTGTTAATTAGTTGAGATCTTGACTGGTTCATCAATTTTTCAGATTCTTATGAAGAAAAGATTAATATTAGAAATTGTATATTGTATACACATTATTCCTCTTTCTGTCAGCACTGAAAAATTCTCATTGATTCCCCTTTATGAAGCCAGATTTCATGGAATTCAAAGAGTAAGAATGAGGAATGCTTTCCTCTTAGCAGAGATAATATAAAGAAGGACAATACAAGCCCATTGTAAAATTACAGATCATAAGGCACTGCTATTACCCTGCAGGTCTTGGTGTTAGATGGAAAACACAAGAAGGGGAGGGAACATTGGTTAAGTTGTTTAACAACATTTAACTATCCTCACTTCCTGGAAGCATATATAGAAAGGCATACATTTAAGTGTCTATATAATAAGAGAAAGTATATTGCACCAACACATCAACACTAGAGCAACAATTACATTATGTCACTCTACAGTGGTGAGTCATTAGGAAGCCACACTCAAAATCAGTGAAAGAATGTTTCCTTGAAATTGGATTGTTTAGGTTACAGGATGTGCATTTGGACACTAAATTCACCATGCTGGGTTTTAAATAAGAAACTTGAGTTACAAGTCATGTGGAGACCTGACTTCCATCCCCTTGCTTCTAAGCAAGAACAAGTCTCCCTCACACACTTGCTCTCTTGCACCCTAATCTTTTGCTCCTTTCTCCTTTCCAAAGGATCACCAGGTTGTGGGCAGGAAAACACCATCAACAGTTTTTCAAACAACAGTTGGGTTCTCTGCCAGCTACAAAGATTTTCTTAACTGCTCCTTCATTTAAGCAGGCTTCCCTGATAGTCATGTAACACTCCTGGATTGGAAGTGGACACATCCTTTTGAGGAGCCCATAGTCTTGTTCAGTCTTGTTCATAGGAACTTGGGATGAAGTGAAGGGAAGAGGAGAGAAGGAAAGGTGGGGGAAGAGAAACGAAAAGCACGGTGGCTCCTTCTTATCTTTGAGTCTCCACTCAATTGTCTTTCCTTAGTCTCCACTCAAATGCCACCTTCCTTGTAAAAGCCTTTCCTGACCACCCAAGTCAAACAGTGCTCTTCAGTCACCACCCCCCTGTTTTACCTCCTTTGTGCCATGTATTCCGTGGAATACTATTGTTCTTGTTTGTTTATCCCATTTCCTATCTCTATTCTCAGATGATGACTGTGCAGTCAGTGACCTTGTTTTCCTTGGTCACTATGGCTTTGAAGCCTAGAACAGTGGCTGGCACACACAGACATTCAATTTGTGAATGAGCTTTTGAAAAAAACCAGAAGCATATATTTTTTTCAGAGACTCAGAAGCTATAGCTCAATATTTCTTTGTCCATACAGGGTACGTTTTTCTGATGTCTTAGTGATAATTCATTTAAAAGTATCAAAAGCTAAATTCTTCCAAAGGCCTTCTTCCCTCAAATCATGCTTCCCTTTTATATTTACTTTCTCAGTGAAGGATACTCCTCAAGATGTAAGAAGCACCTTCTAGAATTATTTAACTCAAATCTATATGACTGTAAGCATTTCTCCTTCATTTTCCTTCCCAAATCTCATAGCGAAGAGGAAAGTTGGTTTAATTCCCCAGTTTGGGGAAAAAAAAAGCCTAAAGAAGAAAAGAAAATCACTAGCCTCATTTGAAATTTTGCAAATGCTTGACTTACCTTACTAAGTGACTCTGAGCCTAAAATAGTTAAATGCTCTCCTGTACAATAGGAACTAACCACAGGGCAGAGGATTCATTCACTTATCATTTAAGCTAACTTTATTTGAGACCTATCATGGGCAGGGAATAGGCTATACAAAACAAACACATGACTTTCCTCCAAGAGTTGATAATCTAATCGAACATTCTAAATGAGCACAAAACATAGTAAAAAATAAAAAATAAAAACTAGGGTTAAGTGAATAACTACACAGCACATAAAAGGAGCCATGAAAATTCATAGGTACAAGAGCTCATTTTTAGAGGTAGGGTAGCATTAATATTTGGCCAACTATTATTTGTTTACGAGCGATGATTAGGCATTAGGCCCTGGGTGGGTAGGAAAGAATTGGTCTCTTTATTTACAAGAGGAGAATGAGAATTAAAGAGATAAATAAGTACGAATTATGATAAGTGCTATTACAGAAAAGATCAGGGTAGTATGAGAAAATTATCTTAGGAGACCTACGTTAGGTGGTAGGCAGGAGAAAAGTAGTCTTGAAACCTTTCTGAGAAGATAGAAGTTGGACTTAGACCTACAGCAATGGAATGGCATAGTCAAGAAGAAGGAGGATGCAGGCAGAGGAGACACATGTTTGAAGGACCTAAGGAAGGAATTGCTCAGGGATGTTAAAGGAAATGAAAGAAAGTCACATGGCTGGAATAAGGAGAGCAGAATGGCCGGAGATGAGCTTGGAGAAGTGGGCTCATTATGCAAAGCCTTCCAGGACATTGTAAAAGTGTTTGGTTGGGGAAGACTGAAAATTAACCAGGTATGTCATAGCTCCTCATTTATCTGGATATCAGTCAATTAATAATTAATGATTGAGCATAGTGCTAGGCACTGCTTCATGGCAGGTTGAAATAAACAGATCTCAGCTGAATATTGCTGAAATGGATTGTTGATATCTATTGATAAAGGTGCTTGTGTAAGAATATGATGCTTTCCCTCTCAAGTCCAATGCTCACCTCCAGTCTCATTAAAAGCATTCAGAGATATAAATAGCCTCATCTATTCTCTGCTCATTATTAGTAAGAGGAAATTACAAAAGGGGAAAATGCCTTCATCAGAAGAAACTTCTTTAATCTAATTATAACTAGGTAACGTTTTACCTCTGCTTCTGTGGCATCCCAAAGGGAGGCCTTTTATTATTAGCATCACCAAAGTTGTGCTAAGTCTGCTGTATGCCGAATGCCTTGGAAAAAATCTCACTGACAGCCATGGCTGTTGTGATGCTCGAAAATTACAAGTGGTGATAAGGTGTCAGGAGTCCCACCTGCTCCAACGAGTTGGAAGAGGCTAAAATAGTACTTTGAAGGTAATAAATGTGACAAAGAATGTGACGCTTTTTCTTGTTTCTGGGAGAGTGGAGAGAGAAAATTCCAAACATTTCTATAGTCAGTTATTTCCTCATTGATCTGGAATATTTTAATAGTTTGGGAGAGCAAAATGGGATTCAGACCAACCTGCAGAATCTTTGCACAGCTTTTCCAACTTTAACATGCTGGTGATTCGTCTGGAAAGCTTGTTAAGATACAGATTCTGCCTCAGGAGTTACTGATGAGGCTTGACATTACGTATTTCCAATAAACTTTTAGAGATGGCAGGAGGTGCTGGTCCACAAGCCACAATTTAAAAGAAGCTAAACAAATTACTTTAGAAGTAGAGAGATGCAGAGCTGTTGAGTGATATTAGAAAGATACTTTTGTCCCTGAATATTTTCCTACTTAGAATTCTTTGTATCTGGAATGTTCCCAATAAGTTATTTCCTCCCATGTTTTCCTGTCTTAATTTCTAGTTCAAAATGCAAATACTTTATGAGCTGAAAAACATCAAAGCTCACCAAATTCTGTTGTGTTTACTTCCTAATGTCTCCTCCACAGCCTCTTAATTTTTCATGCCGTTTTTTCATGCCTTTATCATTTTTCCCCTAAACTGCTCCAGCAGCATGTTAACTAAACATCCTCCCTTTTGCATCCTCATTTTTCATACAGAAGGCAGAGCTATTTTTCTAAAATGCAAATCCTACATCATTCCCCATCCTAAGATCCTTCCATGGTGTCTTATTGCCATGAGGATAAAATTTAACAGTATCATGAGAGGGATTTTTCCTGTTATTCTGAAATTAAGTTAAGGCCCAAAGTGGAAGATAAAAGGCCCTAATTTTTTGTTTTTTGTTTGTTTTTTTAATACAAATTCAGCAATTGCTAAGAGAGATTAGCGAGAGATAGACAGATAGAGATAGAGATAGAAAGATAGATGATAGATAAAACGTTTTGAGCAAGGAATTGGCCTGCAACATTTGTGAAAGCCAGAGAAGCCATCTCTGAGAGCTGTTTTCTTCGTGCCTTGTGGGTAGAGAAGATGGATATAAAATGGGGAGAACAGGAGTAAGCTGAGCCCCATGAGACTGGCTGAAACCCTGCCAGGTTTCCTTGTCTCTGACTTTGGTGACGAAGCTGCCCTGTAGAAGCCAGTGTCCTTCAGCTGGAAACTAAACACATAGACTTTGCCCAGAAGTCAAAGAAGCTAAAAAATGATCCAGAATAAGGTACAGCAGTTTCAGATCTGGCTTCTGCTTTACAAAAACAGTGTCATCAGATCCGCAAATATGTGTGTGAGCTAAATAATGGCTACTGCTTCCCTTTCTTTCTCCAAATTTTCCAAGAATCTTCCCTCAGCACACCCTAACTGGAGAGGCACACAAAACAAACACTGGAAAATGTAGTCAACCTAATCAAGATGACACATTATAAAGTCATCACAGTTGAGTTCATTTTTAAAAATAGGCTCCTAGGACCGTGCTTTATTTTTTTTCTCCAGGATAATTATCTTAGAACTTGGGAATATATTTTTCTTTAATTAGGCAAGGAACTCTATCAAAGCAGGAAATTTACTTGGTTTTGCCCCCAGATTATATTCAAAATGACTAGCAAAGGCTTCACAATAATAGACGCTCATATACTTGTTAAATAATACATGGATGAATGCACAAATATATAAAAGCCAAGAAAACTGTAGGAATAAAGTATGTTAGTTTGTATCAAGTTTCTGATATATGGAGACCCTAAGGCCATGGGACATTTGAAGTAATTAAAGTTAATAGGACACAGTACTGGAGAGGAGAGAACTCAGAGAAATAGCCACAGAGGGTCTTCATAAAGTATACAATAGAGTACTGCATGAATGTTATGTACTGCATGAGTAGTGCATGAATGTTAGAAAATTACCTAAAATGAGAGACAGAACCATCCAAAAGGATTAAAGACTTAAGTGCTTGGCATTCACACAGGGCTAGAAACAGTGACACAGAACTGACACAGATATTAGAATTAGCAGATGAATATTTTAAAGCGGTAATTATAGCCAGGCGTGGTGCCTCACATCTGTAATCCCAGCACTTTGGGAGGCTGAGGCGGGTGGATCACCTGAGATCAGGAGTTTGAGACTAGCCTGGCCAACATGGTGAAACCCGTCTCTACTAAAAATACAAAAATTAGCCAGATATGGTGGCAGGTGCCTGAAATCCTAGCTACTTAGGAGCCTGAGGCAGGAGAATTGCTTGAAACTGGGAGGCAGAGGTTGCAGTGAGCCAAGGTCACGCCATTGCACTCCAGCCTAGGTGACAGAGTGAGACTATCTCAAAATAATAATAATAAAGTGGTAATTACACATTCAAAAATTAAGTAAAGACAGGAAAGATGTAATAAACCAATCAGTTTGAACTTGTAGTCATGGAAACAATGATATCTAAGAAGAAAAATACGCTGGATCTACTTAATGGCAGATTAGTCATTAATTATATATTTCAGTATAGATTAGGGAATTTGAAGATATATCAATAGAATATATTCAAAAGAAAACACAGTAAAAATCAATGAAAAGAACATCAGTGTGCCCAGGGACGGCTTCTAACAGCCTAGTATATGTGAGAGTAGCATCTACCAAGGAGGAGGAGTCCAGATCCAGAAAAAATTTATCAGGAAACATTGGCCAAAAACTTCCAAGATTTGAAGGAAACTATAAACCTACAGATGCAAGAAGCAAAAAAAAAAATTTAATCTTAAGAGTTATAATTTTAAAAGCTATGCAAGACACATCGTAATCAAATAGCTCAAAACCAGTAATAAAGAATATTATGCATGAATTAGCAAATTTAAGAATAACAGTAAACTTTTCACCAGAAACAATGCAGTCATGTGTGAGAAGCCATCGTTAAAGTACTGAAAGTAAAATATGTCAGCTGAGAAATCTATACCCAGCAAAACTATCTTTTGAATAAGTGAAATAAAAAGGATTAAAAGGGAATACTGTGAATGACTATATGTGGACCAATTATATAACTTAGAGAAAGACAAATATTTAGAAAGATGCAAACTACTGAAACAAACTCAAGAAGAAAATGAAAATCTGAATGGATCTGCAGCAGAATATATTGAATTAGTAATCAAGAAATTTTCCCCAAAGAAAAGCCCATGACCAAATGGCTTTACTGATACATTCTAAAAAAAAAACTGAAGGAACTAACACCAGTTTTTCAAAGACTTCCAGTAACATAGAATATGGAGAACACTTCCTACCTTATTCTATGAGGACAATACTACTCTCATACAAAAAGTATACAAAGACATCATAAGAAGAGAAAACTACAGATTAGAGTCCATTTTTCATGGAGACTCAAAGCTCTTCAACAAATAGTAGAAAACATGATTTATCGACATGAAGAAATGATCATAACACCACCAATTGTGATGTATCCCAGACATATAAGATTGGTTCAACGTAGGAAAATCAGTAAATGTCATTACACCATGTTAGTAGAAATAGGGACAAAATCCCTGTGATCATCTCATTTGATGCACAAAAAGCATTAGAAAAAAATTCAGCCCCCTTTCATCTTAAAAACACTAAACCAACTAGAAATGCAAGTGAGCTCACTTAACCTGATGAAGAGCGTCTATTAAAAAAACCCATAGCTAATGTCATGCTTAATGATCTAAGACTGAATGCATTCCCCCTGAGATCAGAAACAAGATAAGCATGCTCACCCTTGCCTCTTCTACTTGGCATTGTACTGGAGGTTCTAGTCAGGGTAATTAAGCAAGAAAAAGAAAGAAAAAGCTTTCAGATTGGAAACAAAGAAGCAGAACTATCTCCATTTGCACATGATTTTATACATATAAAATTCTAAGGAATGCACATAAAAAATTATTGGAGCCAATAAACAAGTTCAACAAGTTTACAGAATAGAAAATCAATATATAATAATCAATTGCGTAATACAAACAATAAAAAGATCTGAAAATAAAAACATTAAAATCAATTTATAATTGAATTAGAAAGAATAAAATATTGAGAAATAGGTGTACCTAAAAATGTTCAAGGCTTATACACTGAAAACTGCAAAATATTATTAAAAGGAATTAAAGAAATCCTAAACAAATGGAAAGACATCACGTGGTCATGGATTGATCCCTGCTCATGCCAGCCTTCACAAATAAGGGCTATGTTACTCTTCTACAGAGTTTTTGTGCATAACTAGGATTAGGACTCTCTTTGCTACTCAACTTGAGCATCTTGGATTAGTCCAGAACATACTGAAGACTTCTGGGAATCTCCTTTTATAAGAGCTGAGGGACACTGTTCTTTTGCATTGAAACCTAGCCTAAGCATTGACTCTTTCATTTTCTTTAGCACACATCTCTTGGTTTTCCCCTTGTTTCTCCACTCAAGTTTCCCACAAATGCGGTGAGAGTATGGTGCTGAAGAGATTCTTGTGGCCTAGTGGTTTTCTCATATTTGTTCTCGTCACTTGAATGTGGGCAACTGTCGGTCACCCAAACAAAATTGTCCACCTTACATGCGAATATTTTGTTGCCAATATTAGAACACTGAAAATATTTCAAATCAATGACTTCAATGTCTATCCTATGAAACTAGAAAAAAGGGGGCAATTAAATCAAATGTAAGCAGAAGAAACAACAGAATCAAAATTAAGACCAAAATAAATGAAATAGAAAGCAGAAAATCAACTGAGAAAATTAAGGAAATCAAAGGGTCTTTTTGAGATCAATAAAATTTTTAACCTTTAGCCACACTAATAAAAAAATTGAATATACAAATTGCCAATATTAGCGATAAGAGAAGCTACATTACTACAGATTCTATAGGTATTAGTAGCATAATAAGAAAATATTATAAATGACTTTTTTCTATAAACTTCCTAAACTACACAAAGTATAAACAAAGAGATAACATTAGCTTTGTATCTACTGAAGAAGTTGAAATTGTAGTTAAATTTTTTTCCATAAAGAAAACACCAACCCAAGATGACTTTACTGGTAAATTCTACCAAGTGTTTAAGGGGAAATATCAACTCTACACAAAATTATCTAGAAAACTGAAGAAAAGGGAATACTTTTGAACTCATTCTATGAGACTAGCTACCAAAACCAACGACCTTACAAGTAAATAAATCTACAGACAATTAACACTCATAAACATACATGCAAACATTCTAAACAACATTTTAGCAAATTGAATCCAATATTGGGAAAGTACAATACATTGTGACTAACTGGGGTTTATTTCAGGAATGCAAGTTTTGTTAAACATACAAAAATTAATTAATATTTTCACTATATTACCTATTTAAAAAGAATGGTCATCTCAATAGACAGAGAAAAAGCATTTAACAGCATCCAGTATTTATTCCTGATAGAAGCTCTCAGCAAAAGTAGAAGCCCAATGGAACAGAATAGAGATCAGAAATAAAGTTGCACACCTACAACCATCTGGTCTTCAACAAAGTCCACAAGAATGACCAACAGGGAAAAGACTCCCTATTCAATACATGGTGCTAGGATAACTGGCTAGCCATATGCAAAAGATTGAAACTGGACCCATTTCTTAAATACCAAAATCAACTCAAGATGGATTAAAGACTTAAACATAAAACCTACAACTATAAAAACCCTGGACGATAACCCAGGAAATACCATTCTAGATATAGTCTCAGGAAAATATTTCATGACAACGTTGCCAAAAGCAATTGTAATAAAATAAAAAATTGACAAATGGTACCAATTAAACTAAAGCATTTCTGCACAGTAAAAGAAACTGTCAATAGAGTAAACAGACAGCCTACAGAATGGGAGAAAATATTTGCAAACTATGCATATGACAAAGGTCTAATATTCAGTATCTACAAGGAACTTAAAGAAATTAACAAGCAGAAAACAAACAACCTTATTAAAAAGTGGGTAAAGGACATGAACAGATGCTTCTCAAAAGAAGACATCCATGCAGGCAACAAACACATGAAAAGAAGTTCAACGTCACTAGTCACCAGAGAAATGCAAATGAAAATCACAATGAGATATCATCTCACGGCAGTCAGGGTGGCTATTATTAAAAAGAAAAGAAATTGCAAATGCTGGCAAGGTTGAGGAGAGAAGGGAATGCTTTTATATGTTTTCCACAATGGTTAGTTCAGCCATTGTGGAAAGCAGTTTGGAAGTTTATCAAAGAAATCAAAACGGAGCTACCATTCGACCCAGCAATCCAATAACTGGATATATTCCCAAAGGAATACAAATTATTCTACGAAAAAGACACATGCAGTACCTTTCACAATAGCAAAGGCAGGGAATCAATCTAAATGTCCATCAATGTCAACTGGATAAAGAAAATGTGGTACATATACACCATGGAATACTATGCATCCATAAAAAAGAATGAGACCACGTCCTTTGCAGCAACATGGATGGAGCTGGAGGCTGTTATCCCAAGTGTACTCTTTCTTTCCATGACTGCACTGGATAGAATCTTCAGTACAATGTCTAATACATGTAGCGACCAGGTGCAATGGCTAATGCTAATAATCCAAGCACTTTGGGAAGACTGAAGTGGGAGTGTCACTTGCAGCCAGAAGGTTGAGACAAGCCTAGGAAACAAAGTGAGATGCTCATCTCTCCTAAAAATAAATAAACAAAAATTAGGCACAGTGGTACACACCTGTGATTCTAGCTACTTAGGAGAATACGGGGAGAGAAAACCAAATACCACATGTTCTCATTTATAAGTGGGAGTAAAATATTGAGCACACATTAACACAAAGAAGGGAACCACGTATACTGGGGACTACTTGAGGGTGGAGGGTGGGAGAAAGGTGAGAATCAAAAAACTATAAATTGGGTACTAGCTACTATGCTTATTACCTGGGTGATGAAAGAATCTGCGTATCAAACCCCTGTGACATGTAATTTATCAATATAACAAGCTTGCACATGTACCCTTGAACCTAAAATAAAAGTTTTTCTACAAAAAAAGTAGGAATAGAAAAAGAACTTGCTCCTACTAATTGTTTGTTCATTTTTGAGACAATCTCACTGTGTCACCCAGGCTGGAGTGCAGTGGCATGATCATGGCTCACTGCAGCCTGGAACTCTTGGGTTCAAGCTATCCTCCTTCATCAGCCTCCCAAGTAGGTAGAACCACAGGTATGCCCCACCATGCCTGGATAATTTTTATTTATTTACTTTTAGTAAAATAGGGATCTTACTTTGTCTCCTAGATTTGTCTCAAGCTCCTGGCTGCAAATGATCCTTCCAGTCCAGTCTTCCCAAAGTGCTTGGATTATAAGCATTAGCCACTGTGCCTGGCCACCACACATACTAGACATGGTGCTGAAGATTCTATCTAGTGCAGTCAAGGAAAGAAAAAGAGAGAGAAGAAGTGAGGAAGCAAGGGAGAAATGAAGTAAAGAAGAGAGGAAAAGAAGGAAGGAAATTAGGGAGGGAGGATGGAAAAAAGGGAAGTAGGAAGGGAAGAAAGGAGAGAGAGAAGAAGGAGAAGGGAGGAAGGGAGGGAGTGGGGAGAGAAGAAAAAAGAAAGGAAGAAAAAAATAAAGAGACATTCAGATTGGAAAGGAGAAATAAAACTGCAGTGGAAATGAGAGTCAGCTGATGCTATTAGATGAAATTTACAAAAATCTGCTAGAACTAATAAAGGAGTTTAGCAAGTGTGTAATATAAAAGTTTGACACAAAAAGATCAATTGTATTTCTGTATATAATCAATGAACAATCAGAAATTGAAATTAAGAAAGCATAACTATTTATAATATCATAAGAATTTTAAATACTCAGAGATGCATTTTACTAATGACGTGAAAGCCCTATGATACTGAAAAGTATAACACATTTATGGGAAAAATTAAAGCCTTGAAAAAACAGGGAGTTATCAAAAGACTCAATACTGTTCAGGTGTCAGATTGATCTATAGATTCAGCACAATCCCAATAGCATCAAAGGTTTTCCCAGAAATTGAAAAACTGATTTTAAAATCATTATGGAAATAAAATGGACCTAGACTAGACAAAGCAACTTTAAAAATTTTTTAAAAAGCTAAATATTGGAGAATTGATACTATCTGATTTTAAGACTTCGTATAAAGCTACAGTAATTAAGAGGACGTGATTTTGGCACAAATATAGACAAACAGATCAACATAACAAAATAAAGACTCCAAAAGTAAACCTACACAGTAAGGAACAACTAAATTTTGACAGTGGTGCAAAAGAAATTCAGGGGAAAAATAAGAGTTTTTGACAAATTGTACTTGAACCATTGAATATTCATATGCAAAACATCAACTTTGTTTTATATCATATGAAGAAATTTAACTAAAAATGAAACACAGAATTAAATGTAAAACCTAACATGTTAAAAGTTTAGAAGACTATATGGGAGAAAACTTTTGTAACCTTAAATTATGCAAAGAGTTTTTAGACATAACATCACAAGCACAATCCATAAGAGACCAAATTTTAAAATGTAAGCATCAAAATTAAAATCTTTTGTTCTTCAAAGAAGTTTGTTAAAAGAATGACAACAAAAGCCACTGAGATAAAATATTTTTTTATATCTCTATCTATTATCTATCTATCTATCTATCTATCTATCTATCTATCTATCTATCTATCATAAAGACTTGTATCCAGAATATATGTAGACTGCTTAATAATTCAAGAAGAAAGCAAACAATCCATTTTTTTTAATAGTCAGAAAATCTTAATCAAAAAACACATGTAAAGATTCTCATGTCAGTAGTCATGAGGGAAATGCAAATTAAAATCACAATGGGTAGCAACTACACACCTGTTAGAATGGCTAAGATTTAAAAGATCAACCCTACCAATGTTGGTAAGGATGTGAAAATCTGGAGCTCATATGTACTGCTGAGATTGTAAAATGATACAATCACTTTGGAAAACACTTTGCAATTTCTTACGAAGTTAAACATACTACTAATATGTGATGTAGCCATTCCACTTGTAAGTACATACCCTACCAAAAGGAAAACATATGTCCTACAAAGTTGTACAATAATGCTCATAGCAGTTTATTTGTCATAACCAAAAATTGGGAACTCCCAAACTTTCATTAATAGATAAATTGATAGACAAATTGAGGAATATCCATATAATGAATTCTACTAAGCAAAAAAGGGAATGAAACATTAATACATGCAACCACACGAATGAATCTCAAAATAGTTGTATTTAATAAGACAGGCAAAAAAGAATATGCATTGCATTTTTCTATTTATGTAAACATTTTGAATATGCAAACCAATGTATAGTGACAGGAAACACATTAGTGATTGCCTGAGGGAGAAGTACAGGAATGGTGGGAATAAATGGTTGCAGGAGACCAGGAAGAAACTTCTGTGGGTGATGGACGTGTTCATTATTTTGATTTCAATGATGGTTTCATGGGTCTATAGATACGTCAAAATTTATCAAACTGTATACTTTAAATTTGTGTAGTGTATTGTATGACAATTATACCTCTGTAAAACTGTTCCTTTTTTAAAAGATCAATTTTAACCTTCCAGGTATCACAAAGTTTGAATGATTGCAACTCTGTTATTTGATTGTCATAAAACGTTTAAATCAGCATTAGGACATACACTAAAGGGCACAGAAACAGAAGAATTCAGAATGTTTGTGATGTCTTGTGATCTGCTGCCTACAGAATCCAATAAAGCAGCAGCTCCCTACAAGTACACTCAGATCGTCTTAGATTTTTTCTTATTTAGTTGAATGACTTTTCTTTTTTTTACTGAAATGAGGAGTAAAAAACAGCAGGGATTTAAATGTTGTCAAATGTATTTTTTAAACTCCATTTTCAGTCTTAATGTCTATTCAAAGTTCTTTCCCAATTTAAATTCAAACCCCAAATTTTCAATGTTCAATTTTGCACGATACCTATTAATTTCTAATTTGATATTAGCGCATGACAAATGTCATTAAAATAATGGAAAAAGTTATTGCAGTGTCACTGCACGATATTTGTATTTATATGTATTTCAAACTTGGGTTTCTCATATTACCACGCCAGTGTTAAACTGTTGTGATTTAAAAAGCAATCATAATAAGGTAACAACAATAATAAAAATAAGCCAGAATGATTCTGTTTTCTACTATGGCACTCATTCAGCAAAAAGATGAACTGGTCTCTCCCCATAGGAATAACCATTATATTGCCGTTAGTCAATGTGCTAGCCTTTTAGTTGATCTATGTTTATAACCTCCATACCTGATCAAAATGATTTATTACATAACTCTCACTTTTTATTATCTTGTCTCATACATTTTTCAATAAGGGGCTGACAATAATTCTTTACAGTTGTACTAACAATAAAAGAAGGCTATTAGGATAGTTTTCTCTGGAGACCATTTAAAGTCCATAATACCTGGGATAACTTAAGTGATTTGTGGACTGCAAGTTACAGATGACACCCTGCAGAAAAGTTCCCTGCTGGAAATTTCAGTTTGCAGTGAGGTTGCCTTGTTATTGTACTATACCATCAGCCAATTCGCTGACATATTGAAGCAGAGATTGAAAATACTTTTGAAACAAAGCAAGAAGAGTCCATTTTGGAGTGGGACCTGGGTTTTTTCTACTGTTTTATCTACTGGGTTTTATCTATTGAATATAACTTCATATGATTTAAATTTTTAAAGGTCAGTAATTCCTTTGCTGGTATAATTTTATAGCATATATTCATTAATTCACTTAGCAAAGATTTACCAAGAGCCTACATTATCATAAGTGTTAGAGATACAGCAATGAACACATCAGATACAGTCCCTGTCAAGAGGTGACCAGTATACTGTCACCAGTAAGACTGCTTAGATATTTTTACCTTTGGAAACAACTTTGGAGAGTGTTACAGAATAGTATTATTTTTAATAACTATCTATGTATCCATCTATCTATTCATCTTTCCAAGACAAATAGGGATATCTCTTCAGCATACATTCCCAATTAGATGCTACGTTGTCTCCAATAAATAGCAGAATTTAACCTTTTCTATGAGCATCACAACACAGTTACCAGTCCAAATCTGCAGGACAAAGCTGCAACGTCACCAAGGAAAGTCATTCCTGGTTAAGGGGAAATTAACACTCAGAGACACTGGAGAATAGAAGGATGGAGAAAAACAAATAAATAATCTTTCCTTCCTATATATGTGACAGAGACTGTTACCTAAAGTAATTTTGAGTAATGTCATGAATGCATGAGGTTGGAGTAACATAGAATTGGATTGCAGTACTGGTTATGGATCACCCACCCCATCCCATCCCACCCATTGCTTTCATCCCACTACCCGCTGTGGGACAATGGACAATTACTTAATATTTTAGAGATTTGATTTCCTTCCTCTAATTTTATATTAGGTTAGTGCAAAAGTGATCACACTTTCAGACCATGAATTTTAAATCATTATAACTAGGCTCAAACACATCTTTATTAATCAAAACAGGAACCATTAGAATCAACACATTTTTTGCCAATGAGAAATAAGTTTGTTCATTCCTGTGGTGTAAAAATCCCTGCTTTGGGATTTGGTGAACTCTTGAAAAGCATTTTCTGCATCCTGCTGGTTGTGGAAGCATTTTCCCTGCAAAAAGTTGTCATGATGCCTGAAGAAGTGGTAGCTGGTTGGCGAGAGGTCAGGTGAATATGGTGGATAAGGCAAAACGTTGTAGCCCAATTCATTCAACTTTTGAAGTGTTGGTTGTGGAATGTGCAGTAGGGCACTGTCGTGGAGAAGAATTGGGCCCTTTCTGTGGACCAATGCCGCCTGCAGGCATTGCAGTTTTCAGTGCATCTCATTGATTTGCTGAGCATATTTCTCAGATGCAAAGGTTTTGCCTGAGTCAAAAAGTTATAGTGTGTCAGACCAGCAGCAGACCACCAAACTGTGACCATGACCTTTTTTTTTGGTGCAAGTTTGGCTTTGGGAAGTGCTTCAGAGCTTCTTCTCTGCCTAACCACTGAGCTAGTCATTGTTGTATAAAATCCACTTTTTGTCACACGTCACAATCCTATGGAGAAGTGGTTTGTAGTTGCATAGAGGAAGAGAAGATGACACTTCAAACTGATGATTTTGTTGATTTTTGCTCAGCTCAGGAGGCACTCACTTATCGAGCCTTTTCTCCTTTCCAATTTGCTTCAAATGCCAAACGACCTAGAATGGTTGACCTTGAGTTCTTCAGCAACTTCTTGCGTAGTTGTAAGAGATCAACTTTGATGATTGGTCTCAACTGGTCGTTGACAACTTCCGATGTCCCGCCACTAAGCTCCTTATCTTCAAGGCTCTGTCTCCTTTGTAAAACTTCTTGAACCACCACTGCAATGTACGTTCACTAGCAGCTCCTGGGCCAAATGCATTGTTGATGTTGCAAGTTATCTCCCCTGTGTTACGACCCACTTCAAACTCAAATAAGAAAATAGTTCAAATTTACTTTTTGTCTAACATCTTTTCCATAGTCTAAAATAAACATAATATAAGCAGAAAGTAATAAGTCATTAGCAAAAAATCATAAAGCAAGAAATGCCCATTAAAATGATGTATAAAATAACCACACTTATTTAAGAATGTATTCCAATATCAAATGGCAAGCTCCAGCAATGCAAAAATCACAATTACATTTGCACTAGCCTAATAGAATTGTTGTGTGTATTGAATCAGATGATCCATGGAATAGTATAATACTACCTAATACTTATCAAGATTCAATAAGTATTTATTTGAATAAACAGTCAGAATTTGATTGGACAGTCATACAAAACTGAGTAATAATATATAAGATTTGAACATCACCACAATTGATTTATTCTTTCTTTCTACATAAATATAGATACAGAGTTAAGTAGACCTCATATATCTTATACATATGTAAATATCTATATCTATATTAAAACAATGCATCTAATATGCAAGATATACATTCTTTTCAAGCACTCATGGGACATTTACAAAAATTAACCCTGTAGTTTTAAGGATAATATGTTACATTTTAAAAGGTTAAAATCATTGTGATGAATACAATAAATTATGCTAGATAACTATAGAACATTACTTGAAAGAATATATATACATATATTTGGAATTCAAGAAACACATATCTAAAACAACCTATGTATCAAATACAAAATTTTAATATAGTTTATAATATATCAAATACAAAATTTTAATATAATTTATAATATAATTATAATAATTATATATACTTTATAATTATAATAGTTGCATAGATGTTTACATATGTATAAGATATATGAGGTCTACTTAACTCTATATCTATATTTATGTAGAAAGAATAAATCAATTGTGTTGTGTTCAAATCTTACATATTATTACTTAGTTTTGTATGATTGTTCATATATACTATATATATAATAGATATATATAACATATTCCACACATTTGGATATACATTATATATATATTATATATCCAAATATATAATATATATAAATATATCTATGTTCAATATATATAATATATATCCAAATGTGTGGGATATGTTTTATATATATCTATTATATATAATATAATCATTCATGTATACTTATATATATTCATTTTTATATATACTATATCAAATGATATATATTCATTTGATATACTACATGGCAAAACATGTGGGATACAGCTAACACTGTCCTTAAAAGGAAATTTGAAGTTTTAAATTCCTATAGATCAAAAGAAGAGAGGATTACAATTAATAAGCTAAGTATTCATTTTAGGAATTTAGAAAAATAACACCAAATTAAGCCTAAAGGACATGGTAAGAAGAATAGTCTAAAGATATGAGAAGAAATTAAAGGGAAAAGAAACTATGCAACAGAAGATTCAACAAAGTCAAAAGTTTCCTTGAAAAGATTATGAAATTGGTAAGCCTTTAGGTGGGACCCATTCACACACACACACACACGTACACACATACACACACACACACAAACACACACACACATACACACACGCACTCACATACACATACACTCACATGCACACACACTCACATACACACACACGTGCACACACACATACACACATACACTCACATGCACACATACACACGTGTGCACACACATGCACGGATAAACACACATACACACACGTGCACACACACACATACACATGTGCACACACACGCACACACACTCACATACACACATGCACACACATACATACACACATACACACACACACAATGAAAAGAGGGTCCTCACGACAGATTCTACAGACATTGAAAACAAACAAACAAAAACCTAAACTAAATATCATAAAGAAGGCATGAGATTCTTTTTATCTTTTCAGTCCAATGGGCAAGTGCTTTCTTTTTTTTTTTTTTTTTTTTTTGAGACAGAGTCTCACACTGTTGCCCAGATACTATTTAGGCTGGCTGCAACCTCCACCTCCTGAGCTCAAGCAATTCTCCCACCTCAGCCTCCCAAGTAAATGGAACTAAAAGTGGGCATCACCATGCCCAGCTACTTTTTCTATTTTTTGTAGAGACAGGGTTTCACCATGTTGCCCAGGCTGATCTCGAACGCCTAGTCTCAAGTGATCTGCCTGGCTTGGCTGCCCAAAGTGCTGGAATTACAGGTGTGATCCAGCACACCAAGCCAGTGAGTGCTTTTAAGAGACTGAAGATAATTGATGTGTATGTCACAAAGGCAATTTATAATGGGCCTATTTGTGGGACAAACTTAAAAATAAATGGTGCTACACAAGCCCTCTGTTCCTGAGGTAGGAGATTCATAAACACAAAGGTCAAACGACTGAGAAGATGCTTTGGACCATATATTATGCACCATGTGGCAATAAATAACATAACCTCTTTCTCTAGTAGCAATTTCGTGTTTCTGTCTTGTAATTCAATGTTTATGAGAACGGAGGCTCAGAAAGTCCAGGAGCCTTGCCCGAGGTCACCAACCTGTATAAGGTGGCTTCACCTCAAATAGGTTTGTCTGCTGGTAAATCTAATATTCTTCTGTGTTGTAGTTTAAAATCCATTCACCTCATTAATATGTAATTATCTTTTTATGTTGGTTTTAGACTAAGGAATTGAATGGAAATTAACATGAATTTTTGAAATTAATTTAATATTTTGCTTTAGGTTTCACATTTTCAATAATAGGTGGGCTTATGTATGAGACCTGTTCAAGGCTAATTTTGCTCAGTTCTGCTTCAGCTTTCAGACTTTTTCAGTTCTTCAACAGGGCCCCCCAGAAAATCATCTCTAGGTAAGAAAGTTGGAAGGGGTACCAGTCTTACTCTCATTCTTTCTTGCTAGTACAAGAATGAAAACAAGTTAACAGGTATAACTGTTTTTCTCTTACTGCTAGGCCGAATGGCCCAAGGGTATTTTCTTTCTCTTTTTTTTTTTTTTAAAAAGAGAAGTCGATCTACTTATATCTAAATATGGTTCTTAAAAGCAATTTTTAAAATACAAGGCATTGTGTTTGCTGAAATTCAAAGTGATTTATGGGGAAGGCCAGAAATCCCAGCACAGGGTCAAGGAGCACAAGAAAGAATAACTGAATTCAAACATAACATGATAAGAAATAGAATGAGTGAGTGCCCGTATGGAACAGTAAAAGACTAAAAATGACCAATAGGGCTGAACCCTTCTAGTCATAGAAAAGACGGTGATTTCTCAAAAAGACAAGAGGGAACAACTCAGCTAGGAGTTCAGCAGTGGGCTTACATGAGCCCAAATTAACTTATTTTGCTCAGTACGTGTTCACTGACCAATAACTATGTGTTCAGCATTGATTTAATCATTGGAAAATCAGTAGTGACCAAATCAGACCAGGACATGATTTTGAAACTTGTATTTTTAGCATTTTAAGTGGGACAATCGAACAGTAATTACATACACACACATACATACACACACACATACACACATATATATACACACACAGATACACATACTAGGTCAAATATAAGGACAATGAAGAAGCATAAATCACGGTGGTGAGGAGAACGGAATGAGTGTGGAATAATGCTAATTTACACGGGATCAGTGATAAACCCACTACAGCTATGATATTTGCATAGAGTCATCAAGTCAGGTGAGGGAACCAAATATACGAATATCAGGGGGAATATTATTGAAGGCAGAGGAAGGAGAAAGTGCAAAGGCCCTGAGGCAGAAGTCTGCTTGACATATTCAAGGAACATTGAGAAAGCCAGTGTGGCTGAAATGGGGCAAACTAGGTGGAAAGTTACAGGAACCGGAGTAGGAGAGGCACCAGGGAGAGGAGGCAAGCTGACTTCAGGGGTCTGAGCTTGTTACTACTACAAGGATTTGAATGCAAGACTGCCAAATGATATTTAAATAAGGTGATATATTTAATCAATAATAGAAAATGCATAATGCTAATAAAATGAATCGCAGTGAGATTATTGTAGCTCACATAGAAATTTTAAGTTATTTGCATTTTTGCACGAGCATAAAACAGTGCTGCCATGAACCTAACCCTGTAGATATATTTTTCCCTATTTACAATTTAATATTCCATTTTATTCGTTTGGAAGGGTTTGCATTTCAGCCTCATGTATTACTTTTCAACGAGGACAAAGTGAATGGGGTGATTTTCAGAGAAGTCAGACTTTTATATGCTGCAAATGGGAGAAAACTACAGTTATCAACAGTATGTTATCTTTAAGGTTAGGAGATATGATATCACATGATTCCATTTATCACCCCACCAAATATTTAATAAAAGCCTATTCAAATTGTAGATTTGGGAGGAACACAAACTTAACTGAAACACCATGTAGCCTTTGATTTTTCAATATCATGCAGTGTGGTTACTGTTATTGAAGTAGTCTCTGTACTCGAAATTGGAGTACAATTATTTTAGAATTTTGCAAGTGTAATAAAATTCTAATCACATTTAGAGTCAAAAGATCAGGGTTTAACCTCAGTCTTTCATATCTACTGGCTGCAACCTTGAGCAATGGAGTTATTTTCTGTTTTCTAATTTGCAAAAGAAGGCTGATGAAATATTATTATAGTAATAGGATAACCTAAGGTAAGATGATTAGAAATAATACAGTCTGTTAAAGGAAGTTCAATAATAACATCAATGATACTACTAATAAGGCAAACAGTTCAATGTGGAGATTAAGTGTGCTTGGGTTTAAATCTCAGCTTTTGTGCTGGGATTAATTTTGGTAAAATTCCTTAACTTTTTCAAGCCTCTGTTTTTCAAAAGTAAAATAAGGATAATTATGAAAATGACTTGTCAGAATTGTGAAGAGACCATTTTTTGCTAAAGACGTTTTTGTATGTCCATCAAGTGTTTAACAGAGTGTCTAGCACACCTTAAATGTTCAGTGAATTTTAGCTATTAAGGGTGATGAAGATGATAATTATGATGATGATTATACTACTCATGAGCCATAACTGTAATCAAAAGAAAACACTTCTGGCTGATTTAAGGTGAGAGGAATAGAAGCGATGTTGGCAGCTCATAAAGCACAGGGTGAAAGACTAGAAAATCGGGTCCTGAAAACAGGCAAGAACAACTAGAACCTAGGTTACCCACATCACAGGCAAAGTCATTACAGAACCAGGTGGTGAGTACAGCAATGAACATGTGACGTCATGCTTTGTGCTGCAGCCACTAGAGGCACAAAGCAGAGCTAGTGCCAGTTTTGCCACCAACACCAGTGGAAATCTGTTTGCTACTCCTCACTTGTCCCTCTTTCTTTGAGTCACTAGTTTCCATCTGAAAGTTCCTGGTTATTGCTTTTGGTAAGCAAAACCTAGTTCATAAGTTTGTGTCTAACCTCTTAGAGGCATAAGAAAATCCTCATTTAGACCTTGCTTCTCCCTTAAGAGCTCAGAAGATAAGAAAAATGTTATTCAACACAGGAAAAAAACTTCTAATTCTGGGAAGCCAGAAAAAAAAATCCACTACAATTTTGAGGATTATAAATAGTGAAGATGACATACCCTCATAACATTTAGAGATAACCCTGAATGGCAACAGAAATGAGCCACTTGTCTGAACTTTGCTTATTCTTGCTTTTCTCACTACGTAGCTGATGCTTTTTGCTCTGCTTTTCTCGGGACCATGTTGTAAATATTAGCAAGCATCTTTTGGATGCCCTGTGAACCCTACTATTTCCTTGTGGTAGCAGATGGCATAGACAGGCCTTCTTTGTATAAATTGTCATTTTTATAAGAGCATTATCCTTTGACAGGATGCAGGAATGATAGACCAAGTAGCACACCTTTGTTTTATAGCTAATATTGATAAATAAATCATTTTAAATCCATTATTTTAAAAGTTAAGTAATCAATATTTACCTGATACTGCTGTAGTATAGTCTAGAATAATAATTTAAAGTTTTGGATAAATTCCACAGAATTCTTCTCTGGATTCCAACATGTAAGCACTCCTTTTTGGTTGCCAAGCCTTCAGTTTTCAACTCCCACGAGAGCAATATGCACTGCGTTCCTCATCATTACCATTCTGGAGTGACTCTAGAGACCTCCTAGTTTCTGAATGAGTAGCATCCACTGTAGTACATCACACAGTTTTAAAAATCCTGATATTCTACAATATATCACTTGTCTGAAAAGAAAAGATTTTTCCTAAAAATATATCCTGTAAACAAATACTCCGCAAAGCCCGCATGTCTATGGTTTAAGTGATTTTAAAAATGGTAAAGTTATTTCAATCAGGTTGCACTCTTCGCTACTCCCATGTTTCCCTTGTTAATCAGTCTGGTGTTTGGGGTCATTATTTTCTGGATTTTCTTGTTTGTGTTATGTTGTTTTGTTTTGTTTGCTTTCCTGATTCCAGAGGTACCACTGAGAGGCTGAGAAATGCCTTTTGACAGTCTAATGGGATAGGAGAAAAGGATATGGAGTCCTAAGACTCCCAATTGTGGGTAAGTCTGGTGTAACCCCTCTCTTTGAGTAGTGTTCCCAGATGAATGCAGAATTGTACAGCCTTTATAGATATTTCAGCTCAGAATAGAATACTCCCAATCCCTGAAATTAGATTGAGGTGATCACAGAGTGCCAGTGCTTCAAGGCATTCTATAGTATTAGTCCTCATGGGCCAAATGTAAGTCTTTCTTAAAGAAAGATAAATCTTCCTAGAGTTCAAATCATTTGTAAAATATTTTTCAGACAAAATATCTAGCACACATTATAAAATAACAAGGTACATAGCAGACCATGCAACATGGATGACATTGGACAATATAAACAGACATGGAGTCTTCAGTCATGACTGTCTTGAAATACATACATTTAAATAACATTTACATTTAAAGAAATTTATGTAAAGAAGATTTAAAATGGACAGTTTTGACTGAGAACTAGAAACGGTAAAAAACAATTCAAGAACCAGAAAATAAATAATGTGAAATAAAAGACTGAAAGGATAAAAGCATAAGTAAAAAATAGAAAAAAAATCAATATACCAGAAGGTAGGTAAAATAAATAAATAAAATAGCCAGAATAAAACACAGAAAGACAAAAATTAGTAAAATTTAAAAGAATAAGTGGTGGCCAATGGTCAGGTACATGTGTAATAAATATTCCAGGAGAAGAGAAAGATAAGAACAATATTTGCAAAGATACTGGCTGAAAATGTTCAAAACTTACAGACATTAAGTCACAGGGCAGGATGTACAGTTTTAAGCACTTTGAGCAAGATAAACATTGAGAAACCTATCTCTACACACATTATAGTAAAAATCTTCCCAACCAGGAAAAAAGATAATTATAAATGTAGCCAGAAAAAAACCTTGAAAGCAGCAACAAAAGAACTGACAGCTGACATTTCAACAAACATAGTGTAAGGTCGAAGTCAACAGAAGGAAATTATCTTTTAAAATAGTGTACCCACAATTCGATATTCAGCAAAAAATAGTACTCAAGAATAAAATCAGAATTAAGACACTTTCAGACGTAAAAACATCAAAGGAATTGGTCACTATCAGGTCTGTACTAACATAAACACAAAAAGATGTTCTTTGGGCAGAAGAAAAAGGATCTCATAAGAATGGTCAAAGATGAAAAAAATAAAGAGCAGTGAAAAGGCAAAAATTGTGAGCAATTATAAATAAACATTGATAGTGCAACATAATGTTAATAACATTTTGTTGAGTTTAAAATGCATGTAGAATTGAAATGTTAAAATTATATAAATTAAGAACAAGGTACACCAAATAAAAACATTGTAAGATCTTTATCTAAGAAGATAAATAGTTATTAGTGTTAGACTTTAATAAGTTAAAATACATGCAAATCTTTAGAGACAACACTATTATATACACAGTGAAAGACTACCTATCTTTCAAGATAAGAGAAGAAGTAAAATCCCGAACAGATCAATAATGAATAACAAAATTGAATCTATAATTTAAAAAAAAAACTACCAATCCAAAAAAAGTCCTAGACCAGATGAATTTACAGCTGAATTCTATCAGACATATAATGAAGAACTGGTACCAATTATACTGAAACTCTTCCAAAAAATAAGGAAGGAGTTACCTCTTCCTTGCTCAGTCTAGTAAACCACTATCATTCTGATACTAAAGTCTTGCAAAAATACAACAAAAAAAGAAAACTACAGGCCAATATCCCTGATGAACATAAAAACAAAAGTCTTCAACAAAATACCAGGAAACCAAATCCAGCAGCACATCAATTCACCACAATCAAGTGGGCTTTACTCCTGGGATGGAAGGATAGTTCAACATATGCAAATTAATAAATGTGATTCACCACATGAGCAGAATTAAAAACAAAACCATAGAATCATCTCAATAGATGCAGAAAAAGCATTCAATATATCCAAATTCCTTTATGATAAAAATCCTCAATGAAATAGGCATCAAAGGAACATACCACAAAATAACAAGAGTCATCTATGATGTCCACTCTCACCATTCCTATTCAATATAGTACTGGAAGTCCTGGGTAGAGCAATCAGGCAAGAGAAAGAAATAAGCATCCAAACAGAAAAAGAGAAAATCAAATCACCTCTCTTCACTTAGGATATGATTCTATATCTAGAAATCTCTAAAGATTTTGGCAAAAGACTTTTAGACCTGATAAACGACTTTAGCAAAGTCTCAACATACAAAGTCGATGTATGAAAATCAGTAACAGCTCTATAAAACAATAATGCTAAGAGCCAAATCAACAACACAATCCCATTTACAATAGCCACAAAAAAGTAAAATACCTAGGAATACGAGGGG
>NW_012108363.1:2218291-2238189 GCF_000951045.1 Mandrillus leucophaeus | reverse complement strand
TAAACAATGGGGAAAAGATATCCTATTCAATAAATGGTACCAGAAAAATTGACTAACCATATGCAGAAGAATGAACCTGGACTCCTACCTCTCATTACACACAAAAATTACCTCAAGATGACTTAAAGACTTGAATGTAATACCTCAAACTATAAAAATTCTGGAAAAAAAATCTAGGAAATACTCTTCTAGACACTGGCCTAGGCAAATAATTTATAATGAAGACCTGAAAAGCAAATGCAACAATATAAAAAAATAGACGAATGGGACTTAATTAAACTAAAGAGTGTCTGCATGGCAAAAGAAACTCTCAACAGAATAAACAGACAATCTGCAGAATGAGAAAAAATATTCTCGATTTATGCATCCGACAAAAGATTAATATACAGAATCTGTAAGGAACTTAAACAAAGTAATAAGAAAACATCAAACAACCTCATTAAAAATTGGGCAAAGGACTTAAACAGACACTTCTCAAAAGAAGACATAAAAGCAACCAACAAACAGGACAAAATATTTAACATCACTAACCGTCAGAGATGCTAATCAACACCGCACTGAGATACTACCTCACAGCAGTCAGAATGGCTATTGTTAAAAAGTCACAAAATAACTGATTTTGGCGGGGTTGTGGAAGAAAATGGAACACATACTTATACAATATTGGTGGAAATGCAAATTAGTTTAGCCCTTATGGAAAGCAGTTAGGAGATCTCTGAAACAACTAAAAATAGACCTACCATTTGACCCAGCAATCCCATTACTATATATATATCTAATATTTATTTTCCTATAAATAGTTGTACCAAAAAGACACATGCTATTCAAACAACAGCAAAGACATGGAATCAACCTAGGTGCCCATCAACAGTGGACTGGATTTGTTTTTTTTTTTTTTTTCAGATGGAGTTTGTCTCTGTCTCCCAGGCTAGAGGAGTGAAGTGGGGTGATCTTGGCTCACTGCAACCTCCGCCTCTCAGGTTCAAGAGATTCTCCTGCCTCAGCCTCTTGAGCAGCTGGGATTATAGGTGTACGCTACCACACTCGGCTAACTTTTCTATTTTTAGTAGAGATGGGATTTTGCCACGTTGGCCAGGCTGGTCATGAACTCCTGACCTCTGGTGATCTGCCCGCCTCGCGAAATTTTTTTTTTTTTTTAATGTGATACATACGCACCACAAAATACTACACAGCCATAAAAAAGAACCAGAGTGATGGGAGTCAGAATCTTTGTCTTATTGCATTTCTCAAGGGGAATGCTTCCAGTTTTAGCCATTCAGTATGCTACAAATGGGTGCAAATCCATCTATTATGGGCTTTTTTGGTTGGTAACCTGAGGTGACTACGACAAGGTCCTCTATATTTTTAGTGACAGTTTCATCACTTGAACTGTCTTGGATTGATGGGTATGTTCAAGTAAACTATTATCAGTTTGTTTTTCCTATTTCTTTTTTTAAATTTGTTTTAAGTTCTGGGGTACATGTGCAGGGTGTGCAGGTTTGTTACGTAGGTAAACGTGTGCCATGGTGGTTTGCTTCACCTGTCAGCCCATCACCTAGGTATTAAGCCCAGCATGCAATAGCTCTTTTCCTTAATGCTCTCCCCCCAAACCTACCCTTCCCCGACAGGACCCAGTGTGTGTTTCTCCCCATCCTGTGTCTATGTTTTTCCTATTTTTATTAGCATTACCTGTGGTTTCTTCTCACTGAAACTTGCAGCTGTAGTATTTTGGTGCATAGTTACTAATAATTGATATATCTTCTTTGTGGACTGTGGTTGTCATTTCTGTAAAATATCCTTGTCTGCTTGATTTTATTTTTGGCTTGATGTTTTTCTTGTTTGATAGCACAACAATGACCCTTGATTTTTTTGTGTATCGATTTTTCTAGTATATCTTTGCTGTCCTTTTATTTATACATCTTGAGATTCCCTTTGTTAAAGTTACGCATTTTATACCCAATATCAAATTGTATTTTGCTTTGCTAGTAAATTTGAAAATATTTTTATTCAGATAAGGGAACTCCATTAACTGTATTGGCATGACATAATGTCTGTTCTTGTTTCTGATTTTTTTAATGATTTACTTAAAGTCTTTTACTGAGTTCTATTTTCCTTTTGTAAAAACAATTTTAATAGGATAATTTGCATTTTTATTCTCTTCGTTCCTTTGTTTTCTATTTAATTTTAATACTTTCTATAATTTTCTACTATGAGGCATAATGAATTAATTAATAACCATTTCTTTCATCTACTGGCTAAAAGTGGGATAACTTGAGCATTAAAAAGAATGATGATGAAAATTCTTTTCTGTAACTATTTAAGTTATCAAGTCAGCAGGCCCCAAGCTATGGGAAAATATATAGGACTTAAAAGTTAGTTTATGCAATAGAAAATAGTGAAAAAAGAAAAAAGATGGAGGTACCCAAAAATTAAAAGATAATTAGGAGACATAACCATTTAAAGTGCATTGGCTCTATTTGGATCCTAATTCAAACAAAATGTAAATGCACATACACACATTTATAAGAATTCGTGAAACAGAAAACTGACTTGTTATCTGATGATTTTGAAAAATTATTTTTAACTTTGATTAGTTGCCATAATGTTAATGTAGACGTGATTTTATTTTTAGATGGGTCTCTTTTTTGTAAACCATACATATAAATACTACAGAAAGATAGAAAACATGAGTTTGCTTATAAATCATGTGGTTTGGGGGATGTAGAATGTGGACCTATAGGAAAAATGTATTTGCTATAAATTATAAATTGCTTAAGCTGGAAGATAAACACATGAATTTATGATTTACTATTCTCTCAATAATTGTATACATTTGCAGTTTTCAATATTAACAGTTACAAAAAAGAAAAAAAGAACAATTACTGCAATTTGGTAGAAGCCATTAGTTATATTTTAAAAGCTTCAAATTCATAAGACATATTTCGTACTCACCAAAATAAGGAGACACAGGGACAAAATATATGTCATTGGGAACCACAGAAGATTGCTAGGATTTCAACCATTAGGTATAGCACTGGTAATTAAAGGGAAATAAATAAGTATTTATCATGCTTTTGTCTTTGACCTTGACCCCCAGGGGATTAAATAGCCCCAGTGAATGAAGGCCATTTCTTTTTATAAAGAATTCCAGTCTCAAACTTCTGGGCTCTAGCAATCCTCCTGCCTTGGCCTCTCAAAGGGCTGGGATTACAGGCATGAGCCATGGTGCCTGGCTAATAAAAAAAGAAAAGAAAAGAAAAGAAATAAAAAGAAAAGAAGAGAAAAAAGAATATGTAAAACCTATGTAATGCCTTTGCAAGACCAACATTACTTTTCATTGAAGTCATGAGAAATCTGAGTAACCACTTGACAAGATCTTTTTATTTCTTCTTATTTTTTTGAGTAGTCAAAGCTTTTATTTTTCTATTATCCAAACCAAATCTTATGAGACAAAGAATAAAGTGGAGAGAGACCTTAGACTATGGAGTCAGAAATCATGAGTTTGATAGGCCTTTTTGCTTCTTATTAGCTGGGTAAGCCTTGCATGCTAAATCCATATGATGAGTATAATAACAATTGTTTCATTCATTAGTGAGGATTAAATAATAAGCACAGAATAAATTAAGTGCAGTACCTGACACTTTGGAATTCTTTCAATGACAGGGAGTGCTTAAACAGGGATAACTGTTTATGATGTCTGTAGCAGACATCTGTTTTGATTTTGCTTGCCTGGAATGAATTTTTCTTTCCTCAGGCTGTGATATTTTTATTTTCCTTTGGAAACATTTCTTCTGTACTTCTCATCCTTGGTTACTCTTCTGTCATTCCAGGTATAGGCATGAATTCCAGGTATGACCAACCACATTCTTCCCATACATTGGCTATAGCAAGTTTTCCCAACCTTGGCACTATTGAATTTGGAGCTGGATAAAATAACTGACCTGTGCACTGTAGAATGTCGAGCAGAAACCCTATCTTCTAGCCTACTAGATACTGGTAACAATCCCAAGTTCTGAAAACCAAAACTGTCTCCAGGTATTGCTACATGTGTGAAATTGCTCCCAGTTGAGATCCCTCAACAACAGTGCTTGACTCTGGGATGCAGGATGTAACTCAAGTCGATCCAACTAGAGTCAATTATTACAATTACTGTATAGGAGATGCACTGCTTCTGCTGGGTTTGCTCAGCCAAGGGATTGTAAAATTGGAACTACAATGGATTTCTTTTCACTGTGTGGCAAGACCTTTCCTAAAACTAGAAGAGTATAGTCCAGAGATGGAGAAAGAGGAAAAAAAAATAGTTTTGGTGACCTTGATTAAAAGCTTGTGTGTAGCCATTTCTGAAACAAGATATTCCTGGACTTCTTTTAATAACAAGAGTTAACACATCCCATTTAATTCCTAAGTCAGTTTGAACTGGGTTTGAGGCACTTGCAAACTAGAGACTAGCTGTATTGCAGCTGCAGGTCTGGAATGGGAACTCAGGTTCAGTATTCCGTGAGGCAAGCTAAGATTAGCAGTTTTTAACATTTTCATGACAGGGAACCTTATTAAAATATGAAAAAATGTTGAAGTCTTTCTCTTACAACATGTGGATAAAACATAATTTATATCAATTTCAGGAGACTCAGGGACAGTTCCCCAAAGCTCTTAATATAGTGAATTTCAGGTGTGAGTTTGAGAGCTACAAGTTCTGAAACATGTTCTGATGCTAGGACGTAGACTAATAGATTCAGACACGTGAATTATTCAGTTGGTGCAAAAGTAATTGCAGTTTTTGATAGTTACGTTTAATGACAAAAACCACAATAACTTTTGTACCAACCTAGTATGTTTCTGTTACAATTTTTTTTCTTAAAGACACAGACTGAGAGTACAAAGACATGTTTCATTGTCCCTAGAGCCTCCATTTTCAGTGTCAAAGCCAGAAGACAATCAGGATGAACAAGAGACTGTTCGTTTCCCTTGTATTAAGAAAAAGAGAGAGATAGTCTTATGCCTCACAGTGGTAATTACTGCCTGCCACACTAAAAAAAAAAGCTTTAACAATCAGTAGGAACTTCATTGAGCATTCTCTGGGCTACTGACAGTAAGACTGCACCGCGTGACCCCGTGCAGTTGGGAACAGCACAGGAGAGTAAATACAGCTGCCTGTGAGTCGTCCTATTTCAACTCACCTTGAGCAATGACGAAGCTGGGAGATACTTTTTTCTTTCACCTAAGAATTGGAGCATCAAATAGGAGGCCTTCTCAGCTTTCCACTTTGGGAAGAGCCTGGGGATTTACCAAGCAGCTTGAAGTAACCTTCTGCTTTACTGTTGAAACAGGTCTTTTTCCCCATGGCCTGCTAGCTCCAGCGGACACTCCTACCCTTTGGTCTTTGTGAGGGGGTGCGGGGAAAGGTGTCGGTAGTTTCAGGCACAAATTGTATGGTGGACGTTTCAGGCACAGGTCCGAGGGTTGGGCTTCTGAAATCCTTGCTGCCACTACACACATTTCTGCTATGTAGCTCATGTGACTTCTTTGTGATGTAAGGTTCAAACAAATAGCCTTGTTTAATCTCTACCTTACTCATAATAGCCTCAATTGTTTCTACACCTCAGTTTTTCCATCTTTACAAGGGGAAACGATTTGATTAGAAAACCTCCCTATGTCCTTAATATCACAGTCATCAGGGCAGAGTGGGGACTTGGTCATTGAGTTCTAACTCTGTGTAAGTAACTCCGTAAGAGTTCCTTATGTATTATCTCATTTAACCTTTACCACAACCCTTTGGTAGGTAATCCTGTTGTCCCATTTGAGAGGAAAGTGAAGCACAACGATGGTAGATTATTTGCTTGCAGCTACGTAAGTATATAATGGAAAGCCAAGCTTCTAACCAGGTCTCAGACTACTTTCTCACCCTCTTGTCAATGTCACCTGCTTGATTTTAGATCCTGTCCCTGGTAGCCAGATGTTCCTGACAACTACTTTTAAGGTTTGACATGAAAATCAATGTTCCGTTATGTAGCATCTTTAACTAAGCACCGCAAAGGGATGTTGTTGGCACTGTGTACCAATAATCCTAGTGTCAGGCACCTGGAGGAGCAAGGCCTTTCAGCCTGCTGAAATTATCTTGATCCTTGGCTTTTGACATACAGCTGGAGTCCCAAGTATTGTATGGTGAAAAATTCAGTGTCTTCCTCACTATCTTTTTGGTTTCTTGTGAGGGTCATGTTTCTCCTGGTTATCTTATTTGGAATCTCTGCTTCCATTAATCTGTATCTTTCTCATGTCTCTTCTTGTGGCTATTTCCTTTTCTATGCGCTTCATTAAACAACATAGAACATTAAAGAAAAGGGCTATTTAATTTAATTTTTTTTAATTTCTCCCTGTACCACTTAAATACTTTATGTAATAGATTTTATTGTTTGAGATTCAGGAAAAATGGAGGGGAAGTTGTATTATCTTAAAAATTTTTCAGTCCTTTAGTTTTAAGTGGCAATGATTTGGCAGGAAATGGCACAATTTTCAAATTCCCATCCATGAAGACTGACATCAGTAACCTGCTATACTGGTACCTTGTTCTTTACTGCTTTGTCAGGCACCAAAACAAATTAATGCAATAATGATAAATCTAGGTAAATTCATACCTGTCCAGTGGAAAAGGAGAAAAACAAACTTTTTCTACTTACCTAAACCATGATTATTCTCTTCAATCTTATAGCTAAGAGATTTGGGAGTATTATTTGGTTATAAAATGGGACTAAATGAAATCTACAAAGGCTACTGATTTTCTCTGTGATAACAATGAACTTGGGAGTATGACTGCTTTCTAGAAATCCAGCTGGTAGAAATCCAAGGCAACAATCTATATATAGAATTTATTATTTATTTCTTGAACTTTCAAACCTGCTAAAAGTATAATACCCCTTTTATCTGTTGCTTTGTCAAATTCGAATCTTATCAGTGTAATGAGTACTACTTTCATTTATTTATATAAACTGTAAGACGTGAATGTGGCATCCTATGGGTTGTTGTGGGGTAGGAGGTAGCTATTAGATGGTATTTTTGTCAAGAGATCCTGGAATAAAATATTCCTGACCCAAGTTACGTCTTTCCTTCCTTTCTGTGAGTTTTCCAGTAAAACTACAAGCTGGAACAAAACAAAAACAAACAAACAAAAAAACAATTCAAGCATCCCTTTAAGATGGGCTTAAACTCTAGAAGTGGAACTTTCCATTTAAGCATAACTTTGCCTTACAGTAAAGGCACAAGGGGGCACTCCTTTTTCCTAATCCCAAACCTTCATCTTCAGCCTCTAGTTTTCTGCCTCCTATTGTCATAGCAGAAGAGATCAGAGAGAGGAAAGGAGAAGAAGGTAACTGATCTACGTACTGCTCTTCTGATATAGTGACCCTATGTTCTAGGGAACCCTGTGCCACAAACATTCCAAAATCTGACAAAATTCTCTTCTCTTCTTGGTTTATAAGGATAGGTGTAAGAAAGAGGAGAGGAAGGTAACTGTTCTATATGCTGCTCTTCTGATATAGTGATCCTATATCCTAGGAAACTATGTGCAACGAATGTTCCAGAATCTGACCAATTCTGTTCTCTTCTTGGTTTATAAAGGATAGGTGTGAGAAACGCTTCCCTTGAAGAGAAAAAAAGCTTCATCCCGTTCCTCTACCCACCTGTGCTATTGCCTTCATGTAGTCCCTCAAAAATAAGGAATATGAAACACTTACGTGACCTAAGATAAATGCACCTTAATTTATTTTCATTATCTTTTCAGTCACTTCTTTTTCCAGTGAAAAGGGAATTAGGTTGATAAGAACACACCTAGTGCAAAATACGTCAGTCAGTAAGATACCAATTTTGAAATATGTTACATAGGTGAACATGGAGGAATAATTTCTCATGCTATATTTTAATAATTAATGTACTTTGGGAAGCTGTGAAAAAGCCATTCTCTGGGAGGCACGGTTATTTTGAGGCTCCATTGCTAATATTCGATGTGATTAATAAGCACAGTGAAATTTAATTCAAAGTACTTTGCATATTCAAAACAAGACCTACACATATACCATGAAGATGGGATTTAAAGGAGACAGTTACCACCAGATACATTTGTAAATGAATTATTCCTACCAATTTGAAGCTTTTTAAAAGCTTTTATAGTTAGATTCTTTGGCTCTAAGAAGTATATTAGGGATGTGAAAATATGTTTATGGAACATAGCCATGACCAAAAGATGCTATTGAATTTTCCTTCTGCTTTATGCATACATTCATCTAGATAAAATTTGATTACCAAACTGGCTCATGGCAGAGTAAAGTGGGAGAAAATTAATTTTGGGAGAGCTCCCCACTTCTTCTTTCTGAACTTTTTGCTCTTTTTGTGACAGTGAACTATCGCCCTTCTTGCTGATCACAGTCTGCTCTAGAGAAAATCTAGGATACAGATCATTTTCAAGTAGCTTAAATTTTAGTTCCTGTATTTCCCACCCAAAGGGGATTTTTATGTCTTGAGATTTTGACGTTATAACTTATTGAAAAACTTCAAACACCAAAAAGCAGATGGAGAAGATTTTCTTAGATAGAAGGATCTTCTTTCTTCCCACTATATTTAAACAAAAGTTAGAGACTATTTACCTAGTTTTAGTTCTGTTGAAATAATCAAAGAATTTTCATAGTGCAGTTTAAAACAGCACATTACCTTAGAGTGACAAGATATTCTCTTCTCATTTAATACATAGCTTAAACCCTAACAAAATGGCTCTATCAATGGCCTTGTAAATACAGCTTTTATTCCTGAACCCCTCTGGCAGATTACTTTACTCGGAGTTCAGGGGGATTGAGTGGTTGAAAGGCACTAACTGTGATATCAGAATACATCAGTTCCACCAACCACAACTCATTTTTGTGATGCTGACAAGATGGATTTCCACAAAGTCTTTCAGACCAAAGTGTTAGAAAAAATGAGGTTGATCATTTCATCTTGATGATAATTTTTATCATCTTCAATAATCATGAATGCATCCAGAGATAGAAATTTATTTCCCCTTTATTTTGTCGAATTCCAACGCACATTTAATTTCCTAAGTTCCATAGCACTAGATGATAAATAATTGCTTGTGTTCAGTCAGCGATGTGCAAATAATTTGTATTTTTAGGGGGCAGTTATTAAAAATGATCTTAATCAATGAAATCACTAAATCAGCAAGCACATTTTCATAAACAAGCAGGCAGCCATTAGGTAATTATCATTACTCCATTTTGTAATGTATTAAGCATGTGATATAACAGAATACCAAAGACTGGATGATTGATAAAGACAAAAGGTTAATTAAGCACACGGTTCTGTAGGCTGGGGAGTTCAAGATTGGGCAATTGCATCCGGTGGCTTCTGGTGAGGATCTCATGCTGTGTCATAATATGGCAGGGAAGCAGAAGCAGAAGTAGGCATGTGAAAGGGACAAAACAGAAGGCACAATGTTTCTAACAAAATTCTAACAAAAACTAACTTAGTCTAGCAGGAACAAATCTAGTCTCACAAGAAAGACATTAATCCATCTTATCAACCTAATCACATCTTAAAGACTCTGCCTCTCAACAGCATTACTCTGGCAATTAAATTTCAACCTGAGTTTTGTTGGGGACAAACCACATTCAAATGATAGCACCTAGAGAGAGAGAGAGAATTAAAAAACAAAAAAACAAAAAACAAAAAACAACCTTCTGGATGGAACTAGCATTGAGCCTGAGGCTTGGGAAATATTTTGCAAATGCTTCAAGGAATCAGTTTCCAGCATAATGTCTATTTATAACAACCCCAGAAGCAGCATATTGGAGGTATTATATCATCTGATAGCTGAGAAGTGGCTAAGAGTATATGCTTTGGGAAGGCATACCTTAATTCAAATTCTGTCTCTTCTAGTTACTAGTTCTATGTATTGGTTAGGATGACCTTAGCTGCTGTAATAAATAAACCCCTAAATCTCAGTGGTTTCATAAAATAGATATCTCTGTGTTTTTATGAAAAGACCTGAATAAAAGTACTCTGATTGGTTAGTGGCACTTCAGGAACTCAGGCTCTGTCTGCCTTGTGGTTTTGCCATTCTCAAACATAGCTTTCAAAGTTTATGGTAGACAGAGGAAGAAGCATAGAGAATTGTCCATTGGGACATTATTATGAGTTAAGCCTGGAAGTGGGACTTCTCAATCCTCAAGAGTGACTTTTGGTTAGAACTCAGTAACACGGCCACAATCAACTGAAAAGGAAAGCTGGGAAATCTCCTCTGAGTGTTTTTCCAGAAAGAAGACAGAATAGATTGGGTTATGAGGTAACCAAGTTCTGACATTCTGTGTGACCTGAGAAATACTTAATCTGTCTACACAATTTCCTCATTCATAAGTGGAGTTAAAATGACTCTGCCAACTGGATTGTTGTGAGGAATTTATCACAGTGTTCTCCAAATAGCAGCATGGCTATTGTAACTAATAATAAAATTTCACTGAACATTTCCTCTATGTTGATAAAGGCTTTATTAATCCCTATTTTTTGGCTATTCAATGTTAAACATTTATGCACAATTCAAAATGTATTGTTACAATAAATGAGTCTGCCACCCTTACCCTAGCTGTGTTCAAGAAAAGCAAGAAACATGAAAATGGTAAAGTGACAAAGGACATATAATTTACGCATATTCAAATCAAATGCAGCAGAGGGGAAGACTTTTAAGACTGACTGAAGTAGTATACCCTTTCTATAACTGTAAGAATGAAGAAGGTTTGAATAATTTTGCTGAAATTTTCCATCACCTACTTACAATGGGAATTATGAAAATGCCATCCAGAGAAAAACATAATGCTTTTATCAGACCTTCTTTCTTTTCTTCTAACTTGCTTCCCATCCTTTGGATAAAATATAAAGAATTTACCTTCCTAATTGCTGATTTCAAGAAAACGAAAATGATGGTTAGACCTAGCCTAATTAATTGAGCCTTTCAGGTAATATCTTCATACACAAAATTTTATAAGAATTCTGATTGGTCTAAAACCATCTTATGATATCATATTTTTAATGCAAAAGAAAGTTTTCAAATGCTACCAGTTGAAATTGGTTTATAAATCATAAGGAGGTATAACTGTTCTTCTCTACTAGGGCGGGATGTTATACCCTGATGGTTACTGAATCTGTTGCATTTTCTTTATGGTACATTTTGTTTTAGCTTATATCAGAAAAGTGTCCATTCTTGGCTTGTTTTTAATGAATGATTTCCACCAGCCATTGGGAAAAATCTTTAGTGACATTGGTACATTCATGAACTAGTGATATTTTACCACCCTAAAATGACTATGACACAACCAAGGAAGACTTGATTACCCCAATGGATCAAGAATGGACAACACTGGAAATAAAACCACTTTGGCAAGCTTGAAACAGTTGGGTGCCAACAATAGGATACAGAGGTGCTAAGTCAAACACGTGGCAAGGTGAATTTGATAGCATGGCTCTTGGCAAGATATAAGAATGGCTTTGTAAAATATATCTGCCACCTAAAGATATAGCTAAAATTACCCAGAAACGGGCTAAGGGGCAGAGACTCGAGAGTATAGAATAAAGTAGGTGAGCCTAATCTTAAAAATCTTCATAGGGCACATGAAGTGCTTTATGATATGGCTGTTACTCATCTCTTCTGCCTCAGCTCTGTGCTCTCACTTTATTGAACTCAGCTCTTGCTAGATGGAAGTACTTGTAGCTTCACATTTTTCTCTTATTTTTATTGTATTTTATATTCTTTTAAGCACAAAGTCATGCCTCCCTTCTTGCTCTGGCAACTCCTACTCACCCCTTAGGTCTTGGCTTAACTGATGCTCTTTACAAGTGGCCATTCCTGACGTTCTAAGACTGAATGGCATGTTCTTTTTTATGTGATTCTACTTTGATCCAGTGATTAACTATTATGGCAATTATGAATTGCCTGTATCTTTTATTAGCTTTTATAGGCCTTGAGTTTAGAAAATAGGTAAGTTGTTATTGTGTTCTTCTAGTGTCTTATAAAGTGCTACACACGTATTAGGTCTTCAATAATTTTACTGAGTGAACAAATGACTGAAGAATGTTATCTGTCCTACCATTTCCCTTAGAAGGGTTATACCAGTTTTTATATATTGGTGAGGCTATGCTATTAGATTTATGCTAAAGATCTATTGCCTTTGTTAAAGTCTAGCTTAATTCAAATAACTTGAACTCTGTTGAGATCTCCTTAGAGGTGACAGATAAATAATCAATAACACCAACTGGCAAGGCACAGTGGCTCAAATCTGTAATCCCAGTGCTTTAGGATGCAAAGGCAAGAGGTTCATTTAAACCCAGGAGTTTGAGACCAACCTGGGCAATGTAGTGAAACCCCCATCTCTACAAATTTTTTTGTTGTTTAATTAGCTGGACATGGTGCCGTGAGCTATGATCGTACCCCTGCACTCCAGCATGGGCAAAGGAGTGAGACCCTGTCTCTGAAAACAAAACAAATGAAAACAAAACAAAAAACCACCAAGACCTATCTAATGGTTTGGTGGTTATTTGATCTGAGAAAAATCGTAACTCCTTCCCTTGTTCCTTCCTTGGAAGAGTACTTACGTCTTTTTACATTTAAAAAGACATATTTCACATTTCTCAAAAGCTATTTCTTCTTGTCCAAGTCATTCAGAGCAAAATAAATTATGTTCATAAAAACCATTGTAATTTAGAGAAGAGCACGGCTATGTAAAGAGAAGATGCTGCATTGTTATCTCCAGTCACCTTTGGAAGTTTTGCATCTGAAAAGCATCAGTTTCAAAATTAAATTATGCTCCATTTCATATTTCTAATTCATGATTAAAACAGTGTTTGGACCAACAGGTTTTCTACTAACACACACTTGTATACAAGATGCTGCTCTGCCTTGCTGTCTAAATAATTCTTTGCAGAGATGAAAGGTTAATTACCAGCTGTTCTAATGAGTTGTTGTTATTGATTTAAATGCTCCATTTATTTCAATCACATTAGTCCAATTTTATGTTACAAAAGTTTCCATTAACCCTCTAAAGAAAGTGCAGTTTCCCTATCAAATAATGCTTTCTGAAGGTCTAAGGCAAGGGTGGCAAGTTGAGTTGGGGGAGGTGGCACAGGGAAAAAACACTTTGGAAATCCTCTCAATAGAAATTTCCAGTGGTTTGTGAATGATCCTCACTCCATGTGGGGAAAAAATATCAAGATTAAGTATATAATATCAGTACTTTGCATTTTGATTCTTATAACAAGACTATGCACTTTCAAATTTCAAGTTTGCAACTGAGAGAAATGGGGAAATAGAAGTAATGTGATTGTTCAGGTATACCTACTAAATTAAAGCCAGATGCAAGTGTATTAGTCGGTTTTCACACTGCTATAAAGATACTATCCAAGACTGGGCAATTTACAAACAACGAAGGTTTAATTGATTTACAGTTCCTCATGGCTGGGGAGGCCTCAGGAAATATGCAATCATGGCGGAAGGGAAATCAGACACCTTCTTCACAAGGCAGCAGGAGAGAGAGAGCATGTGAAGGAGAAACTGTTAAACACTTATAAAACCATCAGATCTTGTGAGAACTCACTATCAGGAGAACAGCATGGGGGAAACTGCTGTCATGATCCAATCACCTCCCGCCTTTGGCACGTGGGATTACACGTCCCTCCCTTGACACCTGGAAATTATAATTTGATATGAGATTTGGGTGGGGACACAGGGCTAAACCATATCAGGAAGACTATAATTTAGGTATCTTTTTCCATCTAGACCCGCCCCCCCCACCACCACACACACACTAGTGAACACCCTTGTAAACACTGAGAGAGATAAACATTATAAGTACCTTATATATGAATGCTATGTTTTTGCTTATTACCAAAGTCAATAAAGTTATGACTCTGAGGAACTCCTTCAATAGCAAAATTTCCCTTCCTTTTTTATCTAATTGGAATAAAAATAAAATCAGCTTTGAAAAACTCCACAAAATACTCAATATTAGACCTTTTCAAAAAGGAGACTGAAACTCTAGGAGACCCTGAAAAGTCACTAGTTTTGTTACCTGGAAGTGAAGTTTTACGCTTTGAAATCTCCATTTTTTTCTGACAATTCCTGCAAGATTTGCCATCAGGGTAGCTAACCAAAGCCTGTTTAAATGGATCGGGTGCTATCATAATTTCTCATCTTGTATCCATTTTACATAATGTGGTAGTTTGTTAAGAATGAAGGCTGGTGCAGATCCACATAATAAATGATCACTTCTCCTATCTATATACTATTTTTTTAACCTTATGTTTTTAAAACCTTCAAAGGTTGTTGAAAGGTTTGAGTGAGCTAACTATGAAGCCCTTTGCACATAACCCAGCACACAGTATACTCTCCACTAACAGCAGTCACTATTGATGCCATTACCAGCGTTAACTACTTACAAGTGGGGCTAACAGAACCTCATAAGGAAATGCCTGCATTACAAGGTTAACTATGAAGTATTGCAAGTACATTATATCTTCATTAAATTTACTGCATGGATACATTTTAAGTATAACTCTTTTTAAAAAATAGTTACCCTAGTTTTACGCTTATGCCAATTATGTTGCTATTCACTCGAAATGTTAGAACACAGCACTGAGACCAGACCATGGAACCAGTTACTATACAAAGTGAAGTACACAGATTTACCACTTTACAATTATGCCTTTTATATCCACATGACATTAGGGTTTATTTCTGAGAGTACAAGTATCTTCACACCTCATTTACAGCAAACCTTTGTGTCCTTAATTGACTTTAGAGCCTAAAACAAAAATCCTTTGTGAATGAAAAATAGTGAAGATTAGCCAGGAAAATGAAGTATTTGGGCCTGAAAGACAAGTACTTCTCTTAGTAATTTAACCAATAAATAAAGAATAAATAATTTGATTTTTCTACACAATTTGAAGCACTGCTTTCAAGTCACCTGCTGACATCTCTGTGACAATTTGGAGAAACAAATAGCAAGTCAGGCAGTCTGTGCACTTTACTTTTTAATTTTTTAGGAGAGATGAAGGTCTCACTATGTTGCACAGGCTAGACTGAAACTCTGGGCTCAAGCAATCTTTCCACCTCAGTTTCCCCCAGAGTAGCTAGGACTACAGGTGCAAGTCACTGTGCCTGGCTAGTTTGTGCGTATCAGTTGTCTTTCTAGGCTAGAGAAGAATAGTAGGTTCCCATGTCAGTTTTGCTGAACAAAAGATCACCTCCTGTCAAGCCAATGTCTCCCGTCCTTTACATTCCTATAGATGTCTGTTCTATTTTTTTCTTTGACATTTTTTAAAGTCACTTTTGAAGGCCTTGAGACTCCGTATTACTACAGAATCCTTGCCTAGGTAAGTACTTTTGGTTTCAAGTAAGGAAAATCTGCTCAAACTATATTAAGTCAAGAAAGCACCTTAGAAGAAAGCAGGAGTCTATCACAGAAGCATGAGCAGTCTAGTCTTAAACAGGGTGGAAATAAGTAAACAGATAACGTGCTTCGAGGCAGCCAGGGCCCATTCTCTTCTGTGGACCTGTCACTGCCTCTCTGGAACCATATCATCTTTCATCACTGCTGCTGTCTTTTATCTCACTCTTTCCCTTGGCTGACTGGCTTTTCCTTCTTTCCCCGCCCATGATGTCAAATGGTTGCCCTGTAACCCCTCAACTTATATCTCCTCAACTCAAACAAAATGAAAAAACGACCAGCATTTTGAAATACAAATTCCAAACTCCTGGGAGAGACATTAGCATTAATCCACTGGGGTCGGTCTAACAGCTTCTTTCTGGGAGAGAGGATTTATGTACACAAATGCCACGTCAGCACCAGCCTCCACTTGCCCACCCCGTGCCTCCATTCCCAGGATAGAACGCACAATCTTCAGAGAGTGTGGTATGGACTGAGAACACGTTTTCATTTTGAAAACATCATTTCTGATCACATTCTTCCTTAAAAAGGTTTTTCTGTTTTTATTACTTCAGGAGAATGTGAAAAGGATACCTCCTGCCAAGCACTTCCAAAGCTATTCACATATTCAAAAGCAAATGAAGACACCACAGCTAATCTCTGGGAGACATCCTGTGCAGCTAGGTGATGCCCAACAAATGGATCAATTTGGTTGAAACAGAACCACACAGACTATCTTCCTGTAAACATGCTGAGCAACCTCTTCCCTGCTTTTGCTTTGTAGTAGACATTGGTGCTGATCCCATGGAAAATGTCGAGTACACGTTCCAGTCAATACGAGTTTTCTTCTGACACAAATATAAACATACGGCCACATGCACAGATGCATTTTTTAAGAAGTAAAACTTACTTTTTTTTTCTTTTTTTTGAGATGGAGTCTTGCTCTGTCACCCAGGCTGGAGTGCAGTGGCACCATCTCTGCTCACTGCAACCTCCGCCTCCTGGGTTCAAGCAATTCTCCTGCCTCAGCCTCCCGAATAGCTGAGATTACAGCCACCTACCACCACACCTGGCTGATTTTTGTATTTTTAGTAAAGGTGGGGTTTCACCATGTTAGTCAGGCTGGTCTCGAACTCCTGACCTTGGGTGATCCACCCCCCTCGGACTCTCCAAGTGCTGGGATTATGGGTGTGAGCCACTGTGCCCAGCCTTAGACACTTTTTAAAAGCAACTGGCATCCCAGTTCATAATCACTGGACAGCACTGTACTCTATAGCCCAATCATTTGTGTCTAAATAATTTTTGAAGCTCTGGTAGTGCCAAATGAACTCAGCTCAGTCTGATGATACAGCAGTGCACAAACCATGATCCCTAACTTTAGAGGGATTTCAGTTTAGTAGGAGGGAGGGTTGAGCATACAGGTTATTAAGATGCAGAACATGAGTTTTAAGATGGGTGAAGGACAGGGTGCTTTGGAAGAATACTTTCTGAGATAAGACCTGAAGAGAGTTTGAGGGAAGAAGGAGACACACGCAAGAGGCCAGTGTGGGTGAAGGAGGGAACTCCAGGAAACATGGTGCAAGATGAAATGGAAATGAAGGTAAAACCCAATTGTGCAGAGTCCTATGAATCAAAGGTTAAAGACCTTGGCTCAAACTGAAGCCTAATACGTTTCCACTGAGGGTTAGACAGAGAAGTGACATGATTGCATTTCATTTTAAAAGATTACACTGACTGCTGTGGAGAACAGATCAGTGGTCAGGAGTAGGGAAGGCAAGAGTATGAAGTATGGGAACTAGAAATAATTCAGGCTGATTGAAAATTCAAGAATAATGTGGATGGAGGGTCATAAGATATGAGGTTATAGAGGAGAATTGGGGGTGGGGCATCATAGAGTATATTGTAATGATATGGGGAGATGCGTAGCCTGTGATCCAGCAATGTACACAGGACATTCATTTCTTCTACATCCTCCAAGTGTTTTTTGTTTATAAGACCAGCCATTTGACTACATTTAATGCCTCCTTTCCACCAAATCAATTTGTTTAAACAGCCACCTTTATAAAAGGTACAGTCTAAAAAGAATATGTTTGATAAATGTCATGATATATCTAATGCCAAGTGAGTTAGTTAGATCCTATCAAAATAGAAAGAAAAAGAAAGGAAGGAAGGAAGGAAGGAAGGAAGGAAGGAAGGAAGGAAGGAAGGAAGGAAGGAGAAAGAAAGAAAGAAAAGAAAGAAGAAAGAAATAAAGAAAGAAAGAAATAAAGAAAGAAAGAAAGAAAGACTTTTTATCCTTTTCTTTTAATGTCAAGCCTTGCCATTGCAATTATGATTCATTTCATAAGATAAACGTTTCCAGAAACTAATATCACATTTGCACTTGCATTAATTATTCTGATTATATGTCATGTTGAAAATATTCCACGAAAATGTTTGAGTCTTTTCTCCCCTTTATTTCAGCTTGTCAGGAGCCCAGAGACAGTGCCAAATGAATAGCATTTCTCAAATGAAAAAAAATTAGGCATTATATTCTCTATGATTTACAGAGTTGAGCTCAATGCAAGAAGTTTCCAAACATGATGAGTTCCTCATTTCTGAACACATTTAAGCAGAGACTGGAAGATTACTTGAGGGCAAGAAGGTGAAGTAGATGCATGAGAAAAAAATGACCTTAAAAAATCCTCCCAGCTATTCCCTTCAATAATTTATTGTTGGACCACTCCACATAAAGATCGAACTGCATTTTAGCTCTTAAGCTTCATAACTCTCAAGAAACTAAGATTTTTTTATACTTACACTTATTTATCTCAAATTGCAGAATCTTACCAAGGCTCTTGGGCTTATCTTATTTATCCTGTTTATTGCATAGGAGTTTAATTCACTGAGAATTAAATGAGGTTACTTTTGAGTTATTATGATGTGTGCTTTGCCAAAGCAGATGTTAGAAGATGTTAAGTTTCTGTTTGATCAAAATCATGCTTCCAAATGTGACTAAAATATCTTTATTGTATAGAGGAGGAAACTGAGTAATTTGAGTTTTGAATATAGGCGTTAGCTGATGTAAATATTCTCAGCTTTCTATATCCTTCCGTAGCCATACCCCAGCATAGCATGTAAAAAGTGCATAGATTTTAAAGATAGATAGACATGACTTTATCTCTCAGCTCCAATATTTACTGTTTACCCTTGGATAATTTACTTAACCTCTCTGATGTAGTATTTAACTTGCTATAAGTATTAGAACAACTTATGAACAATACTTGGCACATGGTAGACACTGGAAATGGAAGCTACTATTATTATTAATAATGACCTCTCACTCCCAAGATACCAATCTCTGTCACATTTTGATTTTTTTATCCTCTCCTTTGTCTTGTGTAGTCTGGAGTCAACTTTTTTCCACTTTATCTCTGCTTGCTACCTCATTCCCACCTATTCAAAGCCAGGTCTGCAGGGCCAGAACTGGAAGTGGTAATAGGAGAGAGAAAGGTCTTCTGTTGGTTTACCCATGGAGCTGTGATGGTTCCAGCCACCTCTTACTTTTTCTGCTCTTTTTCCGGAAATCTGAGCCTCAGCCCAGGAATCCTGAGAACAATATCTTCCAGTGGACATGGATGAGTCCTCTTTCATCCTTTCCATTCTTTGTGTATAAACACTCTCTATTAAGTGGTGACTCCTCCAGGAACTAAAAACAAAAAAATCAAAATAAAATTATTACAAAGACAGTGCCTGCAGGAAAGGCAACATATAAGCCTCCTGGCCACCTTTCCACTGCCAGCTGTCTGATCCACCCCCTCCCCAACTATACATACACTCTCTTTGCACCAGAAGTGAAACTGTGGCCATTCAACATAGCATAGTGAAGAGCTGGCTGGACTAGAACCATGTTTTATAAAATCTTAGTCTGTGGCTCTTTTTACCAAGCCCTCACTCTCTAAATGATATTCTCATGTAGAATTTGAATCAACTCTTTTTTCTAACTTAAACACAGTCAACACCCAATTTCCTGCACCGATGAAGAAAATAATTTATGGTTGATGCTAGAATACATTGTATAATGAGTGTTAGTTTTCTAGAGATACACTTTTCTTATTACATTCAGCTGAAGGCAGCAGAGTGGAAAGGAATGGGTAACAGCTTAGGTGTCTGAGTTATTATTTATTTTGTAGACACTGTCTATATCATCTGTCATTTGACCGTAGGATGACAATTCATCTCTCTAGGATCCTTGGCATTTTTTTCTTTTGGGAATATTCATGAATATTTAGAGAGATAGGCCATACCAGAATTATCCATTTTAATAAAAGGTCGCATTGTGCAAATTAATCTGTGTCTGCGGCATGTACTGCAGAGCCTAGCATGTAGTAAGTGTTCAGGTAATGCTTGTACAAAGAAATGTCTGCTTTGTTTTGACCTCTGCCGTGCACTAGTTGTTTAATTTGA
>NW_012108363.1:2198165-2218241 GCF_000951045.1 Mandrillus leucophaeus | reverse complement strand
GTAAAAAGTGCATAGATTTTAAAGATAGATAGACATGACTTTATCTCTCAGCTCCAATATTTACTGTTTACCCTTGGATAATTTACTTAACCTCTCTGATGTAGTATTTAACTTGCTATAAGTATTAGAACAACTTATGAACAATACTTGGCACATGGTAGACACTGGAAATGGAAGCTACTATTATTATTAATAATGACCTCTCACTCCCAAGATACCAATCTCTGTCACATTTTGATTTTTTTATCCTCTCCTTTGTCTTGTGTAGTCTGGAGTCAACTTTTTTCCACTTTATCTCTGCTTGCTACCTCATTCCCACCTATTCAAAGCCAGGTCTGCAGGGCCAGAACTGGAAGTGGTAATAGGAGAGAGAAAGGTCTTCTGTTGGTTTACCCATGGAGCTGTGATGGTTCCAGCCACCTCTTACTTTTTCTGCTCTTTTTCCGGAAATCTGAGCCTCAGCCCAGGAATCCTGAGAACAATATCTTCCAGTGGACATGGATGAGTCCTCTTTCATCCTTTCCATTCTTTGTGTATAAACACTCTCTATTAAGTGGTGACTCCTCCAGGAACTAAAAACAAAAAAATCAAAATAAAATTATTACAAAGACAGTGCCTGCAGGAAAGGCAACATATAAGCCTCCTGGCCACCTTTCCACTGCCAGCTGTCTGATCCACCCCCTCCCCAACTATACATACACTCTCTTTGCACCAGAAGTGAAACTGTGGCCATTCAACATAGCATAGTGAAGAGCTGGCTGGACTAGAACCATGTTTTATAAAATCTTAGTCTGTGGCTCTTTTTACCAAGCCCTCACTCTCTAAATGATATTCTCATGTAGAATTTGAATCAACTCTTTTTTCTAACTTAAACACAGTCAACACCCAATTTCCTGCACCGATGAAGAAAATAACTTATGGTTGATGCTAGAATACATTGTATAATGAGTGTTAGTTTTCTAGAGATACACTTTTCTTATTACATTCAGCTGAAGGCAGCAGAGTGGAAAGGAATGGGTAACAGCTTAGGTGTCTGAGTTATTATTTATTTTGTAGACACTGTCTATATCATCTGTCATTTGACCGTAGGATGACAATTCATCTCTCTAGGATCCTTGGCATTTTTTTCTTTTGGGAATATTCATGAATATTTAGAGAGATAGGCCATACCAGAATTATCCATTTTAATAAAAGGTCGCATTGTGCAAATTAATCTGTGTCTGCGGCATGTACTGCAGAGCCTAGCATGTAGTAAGTGTTCAGGTAATGCTTGTACAAAGAAATGTCTGCTTTGTTTTGACCTCTGCCGTGCACTAGTTGTTTAATTTGAGGCAAGACCTCCCTTCTGGTTCTCAGTTTCTTCCTCTACTAAATGAGGATTAAAAACCTTCCCTAATAAGTTATGATGATAATAATAATCATATCTAAAGCTTCTTTAGATACGATAATTTGCATTGGATACATCTGTGCACTTTTCCTGTTTCGTTTCTTTTGTTCCATATGACAGCTTTATGCAGTAGGCATTATACCAGTTCCATTTAGCAGATGAGAAACTAGAGCTCAAAAGTGCTTAAATAAATGGGCTTATCTAGAGAACGATTGTTTGAGAAAGAATTCAAACAATGCCTTTCGCTTTTCAAATTTAAGATCTACTAAAGTGGATTTTCATACCCTGAGCACATCAGACTGGTTAAAGATGGAAGAGGATCAGAAGGTGGCTGAGTGTCACCCAGCAGCCCTGCAGAGGGAAAGTTGCAGCAGGATAGAGTACATTCAGATGTAGATAATAAGGAGTACTGTCCTCTGCCTCAGTCACTTGGGGTAGGCTAGGATATTTAAAAACTGGAGTCTTCTGAGATGAGTAAGGCTCATGCTATGAGAGTAAGACGGGCAGCAAAGGGAGAGAAAAATCACAGGTAGGAAAAGAAAGCATGAGAGGAGACGGTGAGAAAGCATGAGAGGTGAAGTCATGGCTGTCAGTAGTGTAGCCTGTGTACAAATCTCTGTTCTTGACCATATGATTTGTGACCTTGAACAAGTTTCTGAACCTCTTTGTATCTCAGTTTGCTCATTTAAAATGTGAATAATAATAGCACCGACTTCCCTTGGTGGTCGTCGGTGGAGGATGAGATGATGTAGGTAAGTCCCCAAGACTGGGCACTTAGTAAGTGCTCAGTAAATATTAGCTAACTGTTAGAGATGGAACAATCTAGACCATTTCCTGTATGTAAATTGGTGAGTATGCTTAGATGTGTAAAGAGGAGGCATACTTCCCTGTGCCCATTTGTGACTGTCCTACTTTGCCTGACAGTGCCTATTTTTTGGGAGTGACGTTTTAAATCAGTCCCCTCTGTTTTCTGGATAATGATGCTGCCTAATACAAAGGTTATCTCTCAGGATCACATCACTGTCCTATGGCAGTTTGGTGGCAATGGGTTAGATTAGATGTCATCAATCGCTTAACTCCAGAAGATACTAAGAAAATCAGTGCTGCATAGCTTAGCCTAAGCAGTAGTTCAACCTACCACACTTTCCTCCAACTCCCCGTGGTCTTCTCTCTCTGTCTTTAGTTTTCTTTATTTTCTCCCTCCCCTCCACCTTCCCCTTTTCTCCTTTGAATTTGTCCCTGAGGGATTTGACTGTATTTTGAATCCAAACATGTATTATAGAAACACAGAAACAGATAAAATTCTGCTTGGAGTTGAGACTGTGAGAGAGTAAAGCAGATATTCAGGGTTATCAGAAGAGCAATATATCTCCAAATATCAAAGCTCTAAGAGTAAAGATCGGAGAAAGGAACCCATTGCCTTACAAACAAAAGATTTTGTGTGTACAATTTGAATGCCCTCGCTTCTCCAACACTGTGTCATTTTTTTAAGTTGAGGAACACAAGCTGAGTTCCCATTCTCCACAGCTGCAGGAAATCTGTCAGTTTCTCTCCTTGACCCCTGAAAGTCATTGTGCAAATCCTCTGGGAATGGCAACATATTGTGAAGATGCATTCTAATTGCTTCTTGCTTTCTCTTACTCTGTTTACTCTTCCTCTGATGATCTTTTCCTCCTATGGACACCCTTCCAGACTACTTCACCCCCACTGTGGAAAAAACATACGTCATCCCCCCACCAACCATGGCTGACACCAGTGATGGTGCTTAACCAAGCTGAACTAAGGGCTTACGTGTAACATATAGAAATTTAAATGCAGAAATAGTACACTTCCACCTCTACAACTGGCTATCAAATACCACCGTCCTCAGGGACCATGATTTCAGCTATTCTTGGGGGATCACGAGGACTATCTTCCCTTCTTTCTCCTCTGCCCTGACCTACCACACTTTTGCAGATATGTATGTACTGCCCTCTTCTGACCCTTGCCCCTGCCAATGCTTCCCTGTGGACACAGGAAGCAAAATTAAAAGTCAAAGTAATCTGTGTGGAGTCATACTCTGCCACTGATGAAGACAAAACTTTCAGCTCCCCATATCTGTACCCCTTCATTCCAGTATAGGCACTCAGCGTGACTTTGCAAGACTGAGATGTTTTCAGTGGTATATTTTTTCCCAAAACAAGAGAAATGTGACTCTTAATATCAAGTTTAAGACTCTATGAAATCACAGAAGTACTTAATAACACTTGGCATGTAATTTCTCTACTTAAGGCTTCATTCTGAGATCCATTTCTTAGGTTGGGCTCAAGGTCAATGTCACTGGCATTCCTTCCCGGTCCAGACTCAGCCTGTGGGAAGCTTTTTCCAAATCTATGGCAGTGGTGGTGGGCAGCATTCAGACCAGGACTGAAGAGATCTTTCTATCCCTTTCAGAACAAAACTTGGGAGTCTCAGATTTATTTTCCTGAAAAATAGTGTAATACCACATCTTTGTCCCTTTCTTTTTGGGAGAGAATAATGCATCCATAATAAGAAATTATTAATATATTTTAGACAAGAACCTCAATTACACTTTCTTGCCATTCATTAGTTTCTTCATAAGGATTTGAGGAAAAAACAGAGAGATCTGAAGAAGCTGGCACTTCAACTTTCCCACATATGCTCCATGAGCTAAATGTCACTGTACCATTCATGTAGACGCCATTCAACTTATTTTTATCTGGTGTCTCTTACACAAAGGGTTTCAAATGTTTTGCAATGAGAAAGATAAGAAGTAAGATGAAGGTGTTTGACAAATTGGAAGGAGTTATTGCTGGGGAAACAGAATAAAAATGGCAAAGCAATTTATAGAGAGGGAGAGAAAACTGAACTGTGAGTAATGAGCAAGATGGAATGCTTTCCTAATATGAACTTTGTTTATATAATATTTAGGGGACAGAAAGAGGAAAATGTCCAAAAATGTAAGACAAAATACTTACAGTAACTGTTTGTTTTGGGTAGGCTTGAAGGTGATCAGAATATAACACTGCAAAATAAAACAAAGAGTAGAAGGTGCTCTGAGAAAGGTAATAGGAGGCTAAGGAGTGAAGATTCCTTGAGCCTAAGAGTTTGAGATCAGCCTGGTCAACATAGTGAGACCTTGTCTCAACTAAAAATCAAAAAAGACAATTATCTGGGTGTGGTGGCATGCACCTGCAGTCCCCCTGCTTAGAAGGTCGAGGTGGGAAGACTGCTTGAGCCCTGGAGGTCAAGGTTGCAGTGAGCAGTGATTGCACCACTGCTCTCCAGCCTGGGCAGCAGAGTGATAATCTGTCTCAAAACAAACAAACAAACAAATAAATGTAATAATTTATTAGAAATAAAAATATGTTTGTAAAAGTGACTTTATTAGAGAATAGAGTTGGTGAAAAGGTAGTGAAGGGTTTGTGTGGGGGAGGAGTAGAGTCCCCACTTTGTCCTTTTGGGTGGAAATGTATCTGGGACACAAAAAATGACACCAAAGTCAGGTCATGTGTAACAAGCTAATGCAAAACCAAGAATTTCTGTTGTTTACCAAGCCAAGGCTCAATAACGGAGGAGCTGTGAGGAGAAACATAGAAGATAAAATCCTAAAGGTAAGACAATCAATTCTGGAGATTGGAGGTATAAAACCCACAAAGCCCACTCACTAGGCAGAGAGGCTGCCCTTTCTGAAGACCTTAACCGCCGTACTGCTCTGCTGGTCAATCTGTACCCTGTGAAATTTGAGGGAAGCAGAGTAGGAGGAGGATACTATTGAATCGATCTCTCTGTGGATTTGTTTGCCTAGAAAGTGCAGTATTATATTGTAATGGGAGTGTATGGGGTACAACTTTGCTGGATGCCAGGCACTGTGCTGGGTTCTTTTCATTCATCATCTTTAATATCTACCTCCATGCTGCATGCATTTTACAAATGAAGACTGAGATACAGATTCATATACGGTAGTGACTGGTGAAGCTGGGAACAATTAGGGCATTGTTGGAGGACTTGGCTCACAATTCTGATTAATAATATACCAGGAACTTCTTTTATCAAACTGGGGTTTGGTCCCAGGGCTTATCTTCTGCACCTTACAGAATATGCTGTGGAAGGTGCAGGAGTGTGGAAGTCTGAAGACTTCAGTATATTTCTGTTTCTGTCACATATGATTTATGCGGCTATTTAACCTTTCCATGCCTCCTTATTCTTATCTATAAAATGAGTTTTGCTTATATAGAATGGTATGGCAGTTAAATTTTGCAGTGACTGTGAAAGCCCTTTGGCAATGATTGCCAGTTCTGTGAGTAGTTATTCTGAATGACAGTGCCCTGATTTGGCCATGAGTATATTTTTGTTCTTCTTCTGTTCTAATGAATCTTCAGTTACTATCCATTTGTCTTAATCAAGGTGAAGAAATAGGAAATTCTCAAGCTAATAATAGCAAGAAATAGAAACTGACTCATGGTGACTTACTAAAGCGAGGTATATTCTAAGAGTTGTGGATATTTTGTAAAACTTGATAAGTAGAGCCCCATACTTCACGAGGACAACTGCCAAGAACTCAAGCAATTTCTCTCCACTTCCTTTTTTTCTTTTGACGTTGGTATTTTGTAGACACTGGCTTAATCTTTTTCTTTTTAATATCAGCTTCCCTGCCCATTTATCTACATGCATATGGTCATTTCTTGGGACAATGGAAACCCCCGTAGTCTACATGTTCCTTCATTTTGGCAGCCTTGCATCAGTTTCTGTGTTTCAATTCTAAATTCCCAAAGCAGAGCATGTGAAAGACTCAGGTCAGGTCAGGTATATACCTCTGTCTTCAAACAGAGAGAGAGGTTCTGGGGCTGAGATTAAGTTCATCTTTTCTAGGCTACAATAGGACATTTGTTACAAGAGAGAAGCTGGGCTGAGGAAGAGGGCATTGGAAGAGGGTGTTATCTCTTCTCTAGGTGGTCCCATTATATGTCTTATGATAAACTCAAAATGTTTTACATGTAGTACCTTTCTACATTAAAAAGATCCTTTGATATACCAGAAATAAAAAGTAAGGAAAGATAAGTCACTTTTCCCAATATTAATCAGGCATACTTGGATCGAATTATGTCACTGAGAAGAGATCAAATGTCACTAGAGGCCGTGATAAGACATTTAGGTTAATACACACCATCCTTTTACTGTACAGCATATGCACCCTCTGTGCTTTACAAATATACCCTACCAGGTAACTTTCATAGCTATAACCTTCTCTGATGCTGAAAATGTTCCTTTAGGGTTATTGGAACCCCATAGACAGTGAATTCAAAAGGCAGAAATGTGGTTTTACTGTTTCTTCAGACACCTGTAGAGAAATCATTGTCCTGAGTTTGATTTAATCAGCCAAGAGCATTAAACGCTAAATATTTAAAATAGATAAGTGAACGATGCTTTAAGGATCATAAAGTTTCTTTGTATCCATTGGCAAATCCATTATCTAAAACAGAACAATCACTCCAGTGTTTAAAAGTTGAGTTCCGCTCCAGGACATGGGCTTCTTGCCAGGAGTGAGCAAAGTGCAATAACTTAGAAAAGGCTAATAACTGTGAAACGTTATTACATTATTTGGACACTGCTCTGAGACAGACTCATAGCAGTGACTTTAATGTGTGAACTGCTGGGCTACAGAAGCAAACAGAACTGGTTTTCTGTCCATCGACAACTCCAAGGGATAGCAGATCTCATTCAGTTGCCCTGTGTGTGAGCCTCATCAGAACCTGCAGGCTCTTGGATTGCCCCAAAAAACTGCCACAGGCTCTTTCCCATCTCACCACTTTTCTTGGCTGAAGTACTGATTCTTTTTTTGCTTGAAAAAAATTGAGACTGATGGAATTAGTTTTTGAATTGCTTAGGGAAGAAAAGTGTGGCAACTTTTTGAAAAAGAAAGGTAAGGTGAGAAACAGTCACAGTGTGTCATAATAGCCACTTTTGGGGCAAAAATTCAACCCCATTCTCTCTGTCAGTTACTGGAAGTGGCTCTCTGGACAACTTTATCTGGACCAGGAGAGAAAGCTGAGCAATCTGGACTCATTGCATTCTCTTCTGAGACTTTGGAATTCAGTTTCAAAGAACTTAAAAGGTTATTTTAGTATTTGAACTTAAAGGGTATTTAAACTTGGGAGCTGTGGGTATGGTCTTTTAAAATTACGTTCACAGAGCAGCACAAAATGAGTGAAAGAGAAAAGAATGAGGCAGAAGAATAGAACAAAAAGTAAAGAAGTGAGTTTACAAGTTTCCATAGAAAGAGAGAGTAAGAGTAGTCACCCTGCTGGCTGATGGCTTTCCCTCTGCTGAGTCATTGCGAAGCATCTTCTGCCTTTGGTTTCTGGGAGATAATTCTGAAATCTTAACGAAAACAATAAATACTAAAGTATTCATATGTGAGGTAGTAGGAACAGGTTTCTGTTGCTTGTAACCAAAGGAGCTTTGAGATAATTGACAGACAGCAAGTTGATAAGTCAATGAGAATGGAGAAAGGATGAGATAATAAGGAGATCGGTTGAAGAGCCCTTTTACAAAGTTTCAAGATTTTGGTTACTTATATTTATTTTGTTTGGGGTTTTAAGTTGTTTTTGAAGGATACGTCTTACAAATTCCTCTTTTAGAAAATAGAAAATTGAACAAAATAACTCTTTGCATTTTATTTTACTTATATAAAAATAGTCAAGATATTAATTTGGGGGAACAAAAAAATGAAGCCAGCTTACAAATTTCTCAAATGAATATTTGATTAAAGCAGATCTCTTCCTTGACAATCAAACTCAAAATGTGAGAAACTTTCCCAAAACAGAGCCCACAATCTTAACCAAAGAAACCATGGCTCAAAGAAATTATTTATTTACCATAGTGTGGCCACTTTTAATAGATTATGGGTGTAACTGGTCATTTTTCTTTAATAAGTATGAAGAGATAACAATGACAAATCCACTATGTAGTAGAGAAAAGACTGAATCAAGAGTACACTTTGAAACAGAGGTATTGAAGATAGAGCCATTGCTCCTAAGACAAAAAATAGAAGGAGCATTGATGGCTGCTGTCATTTCTCATGCACAATCAGACAGTTCTCGGGGGGCTGAGAAAGAGCCAACAGCTTCTCAGTACCAAAATTGAGGAGAGAAGTGATTGGGCAATACTGTCATTTCTAGGGGGAGCAGCTAACAAGAATGTAAAAGATGAAAAAAACACATTTATTTGATATAGAATTGAACTACGTTATTAATGGAGAAAAATCAATGTTTGTCTTCATGACAGGTGACCAGTAAAGGGAACCAGCCTGACTAAGGTGGAGTGTTGAGAAATCTGATCTGTAATACTGGAATGTACATTCACCCTTGTTAATAGAAACTTCCCACCATATTGAAGAAACAGATAAGACCATCATGAACATCCTGCTTATGCCCGAAGCACTTGTTATACTTCGGAAGACAGAATCAATAACCAAGAGGAAAACGTCCTAAGGAGAGAAGTTGGATTGCCAGCTGCATGAGGCAGTAAAAGTGGGGTGATGAACTGCAAAAGACAACTACAGTGAAGAAAGTTACAGTAATAGTATTCTGAGATTTTCTTATCCCATAAGTTGTGTAGCTATGTTGTAGTCTAGGTGAAATAAAGTGACAGGGAAATGCATGGTTCAATAAATACTATTTCCTTTAAATTAGTAATTCTTGAATTTTAATGGGCCTATAAATTACCTCGAAATCTAGGCAAAATGCAGATTATGATTCAACAGATCTGGGAAACAGCCCCAAATTCTGTTGCCAGGTGATTACAGTACTGAAGGTTTGGGAACCACACTTTGAAAAGCAAATCTTTCCACTCTGTGGAGAAGTGACTGATAGGATGTCATTGTCGACAGGGAGGTTTTGAGGCAGAATCATCTTTGTTTATCCTCAGTGCTAAGACTCCCTCCCTCCCTCCCTCCCTCTCTCCCTCTCTCCCTCCTCTCTCTCTCTCTCTCTCTCTCTCTTTCTTTCTTTGATGGAGTCTCGCTCCGACCATCCTGACTAACCCGGTGAAACCCCGTCTCTACTAAAAAAAAATACAAAAAACTAGCCGGGCGAGGTGGCGGGCGCCGGTAGTCCCAGCTACTCAGGAGGCTGAGGCAGGAGAATGACGTGAACCCGGGAGGCGGAGCTTGCAGTGAGCCGAGATCCAGCCACAGAACTCCAGCCTGGGCGACAGAGCGAGACTCCGTCTCAAAAAAAAAAAAAAAAAAAAAAAAAAGTAAAAACATCGACTTAGTAATCAAAATCTTCCTATAAGGAAAGCCCAGAATCAATGGCTTCACTGGTGTATTCTACCAAATATTTGAAGAATAATTAATATTAGTCCTCACAAAGTCTTCCAAAAAACGGAAGAGGAAGAAATACTTTCTACTTCCTCATTCTATGGGAATAGTGCTACCTCAGTACCAAGGCAGACAAAGATTTCACAAGAAAACTACAGCCAATATTCCTTATGTACATAGATGCAAAAATTCTCAAGAAAACACTAACAAATCAACTATGTCCACTCACATGTAAATAGGATTATAAGCTATGACCAAACGAGCCTGAACCCAGGAATGTGATATTGGTTTAATATAGAAAAATCAGTGTAATATACCACTTATTACTAGAATAAAGGAAAAAGAAAATAACACGGCTCATATTAGTAGATACCAAGAAAAGCATTTGATAAAATCCAACAAATTTTCAAAAAACATTCAACAATTTAGGAATAGAAGAGAACCTATTAACCTCATAAAGAGCATTACAGAAAACTTACCTATAGCTAATATCATCAGACATCATGGCGAAAGACTGAGTGTTTTTCTGTGAGATCAATAATAAGACAAAGATAACTGTGCCTGCTATATATATTTAACATTGTATGGGAGTTCCTAGCCAGGGCAACTTGTCAAGAAAAATAAATAAAAGACATCTAGTTTGTAAAGGAAGAGGTAAAACTATCTTTATTCACAAACGGCATATTTTGTGTATAGAAAATTCTAGGAAATCTAAAAAAGACCTTAGAACTAATAAACACATTCAACAAGGTTTAATATGCAATATTAAAAAATTAATCTACAAAATTAACTTCCATATACTTACAGTGAACAATCTGAAATGGAAATTATGAAAAAACGTATTTGTAATAGCATCAAAAAGAATGAAATACTTTGGAATAAATTTAGCAAAAGAAGTGCAAGATTTGTACACTGACAACTACTAAATATCATTGAAAGACATTCAAAATAAATAAATGGAATAACATTTCATGTTTATTAAATGGAACACTTTATATTGTTAAGATGGCAATAATCCCCAAACTGAAAGCACAGATTCAAAACAACCTGTATCAAAATCCTACCTGGCTCTTTTGAAAAATATTGACAAGCTTATCCTAAAATTTATATTGGAATGCACGGGACACAGAATAATCAAAACAATCCTGTGAAAGAACAAAGTTGGGTAAATCACCTTTTTCATTTCAAAACTTACTAAAAAGCCACAGTACTTTGTGGTACTAAACTAAAGCTAGTCATAAATCAATGGAGTAGAATTGAGCATCTAGAAATAAACTTTATATGTATGGTCAATTGATTTTTAACAAGAGTTTCAAAACAATTCAATGGATAAAGACTAATTTTTTCAACAAGTGGTGACAGGGAACAACTGAATATCTGCATGCAAATGAATGAAGTTAGATCTGTATCTAACACCATATACAAAAACTAAGTAAAACTAGATTGGAGATCAAAACATTTTAAGAGTTAAACTTTAAACTCTTACAAGAAAATGTGGGAATGAAACTTCATGATCTTGGTTTAGGCCACGGTTCTTAGATATGGCCCCAGAAGCACACATGACAAAATGAAAATGGGTAAATCAAACTTCACCAAAATTAAAAACTTTCATGATTCAAAGGACACCATCAGGAATGAAGAAAACACTTTCAAATTATATCTAATAAGAGACTTATAATCAGAATATACAAAAATTATTACAACTCAACAATAAAAAGGCAAATAACCCAATTAGAAAATGGGTAAAGAATTTGACTAAACTTTTTTTCAAAAAAGATACAAATAGTCAATAAGCACCGGACAAGATGTTCAATGTCATTAGTCATTAGGCAAATGAAGACAAAAACTACAACAAAGTACCATTTCGTGGGAAATCATTTGGCCATTACTAAATATGTTAAACATAGGTACATACTAAACAGAACTGCAAACCTATGTTTATATAAAATCATGTGCATGAATATTCATACCACTAATATTTATAAAAGCCAAAACATGGAAACTATCAAAATATCCATTAACTGTTAAGTGAATAAATGAAATGTGACATATCAATACAATGGAATAGTACTCAATAAAAGACAGATGAACCAAAAAAGGGCCAAAGTAGCCAAAGCTATCCTAAGCACAAAGAACAAGTCTGGAGGCATCATGTCACCTGACTTCAAATTATACTATAAGGCTATAGTAACCAAAACAGCACGGTGCTGGTATAAAAGTAGACACATAGAACAATATAACAATAGAGATCCCATAAATAAAGCCAAACACCTACAACCACTTAATTTTTAACAAAGCAGACAAAAACATACACAAGCGAAAGGACACTCTATTCAAAAAATGATCCTGGGAAAATTGGACAGCCACATGTAGAATAATTAAATTTGATCCTTCTTTCTCATCAGATGAAAAAACGAACTCAAGATAGGTTAATGACTTAAATATTAGACCTGAAACCATCAACATTCTAGAAGAAAACCTAGGAAAAACTCTTCCGGATATTAACCTAGGTGAAGAATTTATGACTAAGATCCCGACACTAAATGCAACAATAAAAGGAAAATAAATGAATGGGACTTAATTAAACTAAAAAGCTTTTGCACAGTAAAAGAAATAATCAACAGAGTAAATAGATAACATACAGAGTGAAAGAAAATATTTGCCAACTACAGATCTAATATACAGAATCTACAAGGAACTCAAAGAAATCAGCAAGAAAAAAAAACCATTAAAAAGTGGGCAAATGACGTGAACATTTTTCAAAAGAAGACATACAAGCAGCCAACAAACATATGAAAACATGCTTGACATCACTAATCAGAGAAATGCAAATTAAAACAACAATGAGAGATCAGATTACCCCAGTGAGAATAACCATTATTAAAAAATCAAAAAACAATAGTTATTGGCACAGATAAGTGAAAAGGAAACGCTTATACCTTGCTGGTAGGAATGTAAATTAGTTCAACGTCTATGGAAAACAGTATGGAGATTTCTGAAAGAGCTAAAAGTACATCTACTATTTGATCCAGCAATCCCACTACTCAGTATTTACCCAAAGGAAAATAAGTCATTATATCAAAAAGACATCTGCACTCATGTGCTTATCACAGCACAATTCACAATATGGAATCAACTGAAGTGCCCATTACTTGGTGAGTGTATCAAGAAAATTTATGGAATTTTCTGTGGAATTCTACTGTGGAATACTACTCAGCCACAAAAAAAGAATGAAATAATGACTTTTGCAGCAACTTGGATGGAATTGGAGACCATTATACCAAGTGAAGTAACTCAGGAACAGAAAGTCAAATACTGCATGTTTTCACCTACGCCTTGAGTATGCAGGGGCATACCGAGTAGTATAGTGCACATGGGAGACTCAGAAGTGAGGAGGATGGGAGAGGGGTAAGGGATTAAATATTGTCTCTTGAGTACAATGTACTCAATTATTTGGGTGACAGGTACACACTAAAAGCCTAGACTTCACCACTGTACAATTCATCCTTGTAACAAAAACCCTTGTAACCCTAAATCTATTGAAATAAAAAAAAAATTCTGAAAATATTTGTTTAAAAGCCCAATTTGTAGTCTGTGAGGACATAGAGTCCTTTCTATAATTTCAGTAATTCCTCAAGCCTTATTTGTTCATATTCCCTGCTTGCTAGGGCTTCTCCATCTCACAGACGTTCTGTTCACTTTGACCTGCATCCATGTGGAAGAGAAACAGGCCCCTCTTTAGTTTCCTCTAAAGTCCTTTACACTGACTATTTTGTAAATATAGGAATTAAGCTTTTAGTATACTTTCCAAAAACTGTGAAAGTTTCTTGAGAAACTTTTCCATTCCAAGTCCAGAGTAATACTTTTTATGTGTTTATTTATTTTCCTTGAATTGACAAATAAAAATTGTATGTATTTGTGGTGGACCACCTGATGTCTTGATATAGGTATACATTGTAGAATGACTCAATCAAGCTTACTAACATATCCATTATCTCACATGCCTATTTTTTGTGTGTGATGAAAACATTTAAAATATACTCTCTTCGCAATTTTCACAGATATAGTATGTTATTTCACGGTAATCACCATGTCATATAATAGATCTCCTAAACTTATTTCTCCTGTAATTGGAATTTTACTTTTCATTTACAAATAATAATTGTACATATTTGGGGGTATGTAGTGAAGTTGTGATACATATAATGCATAGTGATCAGACCAGGGTAATTAGCATATCTATAATCTGAAACATATATCATTTTTTGTGTGTTGAGGACATTCAATATCCTCCTTCTAGCTCTTTGAAACTATATATTAATTATCGTTAACTAAAGTCATCCTATAGTGCTATAGAACGCTGGAGTGCATTTGTTCTATCGAGATGTAATTTCATATCCTTTAACACATTTCTTCCTATTGCCCCCCTTCCCCCTACCTTCTCCAGCCTCTAGTATCCTCTATTCTACTTTTCACTTCTATGAGATCAACTTTTTTTTTTTTTTTAAGCTCCCACACACTAGTGAGAACATGTGGTTTTTAACTTTCAATTCCTGGTTTATTTCACTTAACATAATGTCCTCCAATTCCATCCATGTTGCAAATGACAGGATTTCATTCTTGTTGATGGCTGAATAGTATTCCATTGTGTATATACACACACCACATTTTCTTCATCCATTCATCTCTTACCTGTAAGTGAAATTTTATTTTCTTTGACAAACATTTTCGCAATTCCCCATTTAACCCCTGCCGCCCACTCCCAGCTCCTGGTAACCACTGTCCTACTGTGTGCTTCTATGAGTTTAACTTTTTAGATCTACATATAAGTGATATCATGTGGTATTTGTCCTTCTGCACTTGACTTGTTTCTCTTAGTTTAATGTCCTTCAGCTGCATCCCTGTTGTTGCAAATGATAGGATTTACTTCTCTCTGAAGGTTGAAAAGTATTAATATTTTATTGTGCATGTATACCATGTTCTCCTTATCCATTCATCCACTGATGAACACCTGGATCTACCTTACATCTTGGTTGTTGTGAATAGTGTTGAAATAAACTTGGAAGTGCAAATATCTTGTCAATGTACTGATTTCATTTATATCCACAACTAATGCTTTTGAAAGCTGCTTGTTCTTCATCTCATTTTTGTATTTTGTATGTCACATACACCATAGCTGCCCCGACAAGCTCTCTCCTCCCACACAAATCTTCCCCAAACGGCCACCCCCATCTCAATCTAGGAAGGGCCTGTTTTCTCTTTTGTTTTTAATTCCTGAGTCAGTTATTTATTATACTAGATTCCTTCATTTAATTTTTTTCTCACCTATTTCCTGGAGTTGGTGTAAATAAGGAGGATCCTGAGGTTGAGTTTTGAAGGCAAGATTCGTTCTTCTTTGGACCTAGAGATGGAGAAGGTGAGAATATTCTGCAGATGGTTAAGGTACTAGGAAACAGAAGGCATAGTCTTAAATTGAAATATTAAAAATACAAACATAACTTTTTTCTTTTTTTGCGATGGAGTCTCGCTCTGTGGCCAGGTTGGAGTGCAGTGGCACAATCTCGGCTTACTGCAACCTCTGCCTCCCGGGTTCAAGCAATTATTCTGCCTCCCAAGTAGCTGGGACTACAGGCAAGTGCCACAACACTGAGCTAATTTTTGTATTTTTAGTAGAGATGGGGTTTCACCATGTTGGCCAGGATGATCTCTATCTCTTGACCTCGTGATTCACACGCCTTGGCCTCCCAAAGTGCTGGGATTACAGGCATGAGCCAACACGCTTAGCCAAAAATGCACACATAACTTTCTATTGTTATTTTAAGGCAATAATTATTGTACTTCATAGATGGGATGACTGAGCTTTTCAAAGGGTGATAACTTTCCCATGATGCATAGTCAGAAAAGTCTTTGGTTTATACTAAGAGGCTTACTGTGAGATCGAACTCTCTCACTCTGGAAAGACCCTCACTGTCTTGTTGCTCATCAGTACTGTAGAAGCATACAGGCCGATGAAAAGATTTAAATATTCCCCAGAGCTCGTAATAATATAATAACCAGAAAAAAATAGCTACTATGTGCTGGGATCTTTACGGAAAGGTGTTTAGTATATCTCTTGGTTACAGAAAATAAAACAGTGCCTCAAAGATCTTCAGTGATTTATTCAAGTTTTCCCACCTAATATGTGGAAGATATTGAATCTGTGATACCACATTCAAAAGTGTATGCTCATTTTACCATATCTCTCACAAACTGGTGATTATAATTGAAAATGAAATGCTAATGTTGAACCCTGCCTACAGAGGCCATTTTCAATGGCAAATTCATCCCAGAAAGGGTAAATAGCTTGTCAATGGTCGTATGAAAAGTCAACAGCAGATCTGGAAGAATTATCATCTAATTTCCATCCAATATTTTATAGTGGGGTATGAGGAGATGTCTTTATTTTGTTCGAGAAATTATTTTCTTGTGTGAGTCTTATTTCCTCAACAAGACTTCAAGATCTTTGAGGGAAGTATTACTTCTTAGACTTTGCTAGCTGCCCACTTTGTGTGTTCTCTCTTCTCTGTGTTTGATTGCACACATCCAAGCCTACTTGGAATAACACTGCATTTCCATAGTGTTTTTCAGTAGAGGTTATCAACTTTTGATACTTTTGACATTTTGGTCATCATGATTCTTTAGTATGCATGAAGGGAGAGGGGCAGGCTGTCCTCTGCATTGTAGGACATTTCACAGTATCCATGACCTTTAACCATTAGATGCAAGTAGTAGCACTCTCCCCTATCAGATGTGATAACCAAAAGTCTCTTTAGGTACTGCTAAATGTCCCTGAATGGTGGTGGGGTGAATGGGAGGAATTATCTCCAGTTGAGAACCATGGCTTTCAATTTGCAAAGGGTACTTAAAATGTTTCTGTTTGTTTATATATTTTCAACTAACTCCTAATTCTTAGACAGCCATTGTGAGGGGGTAGACTGTTAGCATTTTACAGAACAGACTTCAGGAGACTAAGAACAGATGAGGTCAATCGGCCCATAGGTTCATCGTTTTTCTCCTACTTACCTCCTACTACCACAAAGTTAAACGCATAGAGGTTTCTGGGTAGTATATGCTAACTTTAACAATCTTTTTAAAAAATGTGCTATTTTCATTCTCAAATCCTTTGTCTTTTATGTTCCAAGTTCTCTCATACCTGAAGCCTTCAGTTAGGCAAGGTAGGCGTTTTATCCCTTATTTTACACATGAGGACTCTGAGACTAAGACAGATGAAATTTGCTGGCCCAAACAAGAAACTGTTGCAGGTGTTCAATGATTGAATGTCCTTCTGTTTTTAAAGGGAACAGAGTTTATTTCTACATCCTAGTATCTAATACATTGTCTGGCACATTATAGGTGTTTCATGAATGATGAAGGAAAGAACAGAGGAAGGAAGAAGGAAAATCAAGATGTAAACCTGAGTCTGTCTGGTTTTGTCTCCCTTGCTATCCTGCCTTATGATCCCCTCGAGGACTGTTGACTAAGTCCCAGTGACCTAGGAGGTCACTTCTTACAGGAAAAGTTTTAAGAATGGAGTGGGTGGAGGCAGGAGGAAAGTCATAACCTGAAAGTCCTCCACTTAGCCTGGCATCCAAGGAGGTTGCACAGCCTGTTCAATGGAGGAGGTCCAAATAAGAGTGAGTCATCATTTGAGTTTGAAATGAGATGAATTCCACTCAAATTGGAGATGGGCTTTACAGCAGATCAAACTGCATTCCCATGTCTAGATGGGCTGGGGGTCCTTTCATTAGGATTCCATCAAAAAGACAAGTAGGGATATATGCAAAGGTTTTGCCTTCAGGACTCCCTTGATCCCAAACTGTTGCTTGAAAATCTATTTCTCCATCTTCTTTACTGGTAGATTCTCACTACTGCTGAGGCCAGCTGCTCACACAATATGCTTGTGGCAGCATTCCTGGCAGGCTCTTTCTCAGAAAGCTAGTCTGCTTTATGGCCTTTCCAGCTAACTGCATGCTCTAACACTCACCTAGGCTTCAGAATCAGGAGAGCACAAATGCCTGTAGGTATGGATGTCTAGGGTCAGGTCAAAATTAGTGGGATAGAAATCATAGTTATGATACTTATAGCTTCATATTAATGCACCAACAATAACAATGGCAGTAGCAACATCCGGGAACACTTTTGTCAAATGCTCAAAAATAGCCAATCATTGCTGAAGACCACTGAGTCACTTGACAGAATCAAGGGATGTGGGAGAACAAACTTGGTTCTGGTTCTTTCTAACCTAGTATCTCAGACCAATGAAATTAAACTCTTAATGGATCAAATCTACTTAACTCAAGAATAAAAAAGGATTTTATTTACTTATGTAACTAAAGATTCCTGGGCTTTTGTGATATTTGGATATAGTAACTAAATAATTTCATCAGGCATCTCTCTCTGTCCTCTGCCCAAGAAAGGAAAGATCTTTCTCCCAAATTCTATTATCAGTCTCCCCAGAAGAACTCCAGGTGGTCTGTGGGTGACATGTCCACTCCATAGCAAACTACTGAGGTGAGAGGTATTGGTTGATTGCTTCACAAATCACTCTGGAGGTGGAGAATGTGGGGGACCTTGATTGACAGTCCCACTTGCACACATGGGATAGGGCCCCTGATAGGCTCTACTCCATTGCTTACTCTGAGTGTGGAAAGTCAAGGAATTGAGTTGGGCCTCATACTTTCATGTGAATTGGATGTGCACTGCAGCACATCCATACAGAACTAATCCTTTCACAATCTTTTCGTATACTTTTGTCATCAAAGGCAGGGGTTTTCCCTGGTCATTCTCTGCCATTTTTACATCGGAGGTAGAGGCTTATTTCTTATTCATTTTTCTGCTCCTATAGCCTACTCATTAGGAATAGTGACTTTCTTTTTATTGGATCAACCAGTTTGTCTTTGCCAGTGAAAGAAAATTTCAGTAGCAACAACAACCAAAGAAATTAAACAATTTTGAAGCTAGGAACTTGCTTCTAGCAATTCAATATATTCATCTCAGATTATATGATAACTCAATTATCATATAATAATTGATAACTCATAACTCAATTATATAGTTGATAACTTGTAACTCAATTATTATATAATCTGAGAATTATGATATAATCTGAGATGAGAGGAAAAAAGTCTTGATGCCTGTTCTTGTTTCTCATCTTCGGAGTCAGCAAAATAGACCCATCAGATACTCCCATATTAAATATGTAAAATCTACCAATTATAAGATCCTGCAACTTGATGTCATATATTCTTTGACCTTGGACATAGTACATATTTTGATGAACCACTTCCTATCTTGGGCTTTACTAAGTATCTGTCAAAGACTAGGAAATTTACAAATATTTATAGACTTACAAAGAAGAATAAGTTTTAGCCACATTTTACAAATAATGAAGTAGATCGGAAAGTTATTCTAGCAAGGCCACTGAGCTAATGAGAGAATCTGGGATTCATATCCAGATCTGTCCTGGCTCTAAGCCTATCCTGCTTGATTCTCAGGACACAACATTTATTACACATGAGACACTGTTCTTTGTCATTTGTGCAAAGATGTTTTTCAGTTGACTAGGTCTTATTAAAATAGCTAAGTGAAGGCACTATTAAATAAGAAACGCTGTGGGTTTTTTGTTTTGTTTTATTTTTTGGCAAGACTGGGGAATATTGTTCATCCAAACCTTCTGGATCATTAATAGTTAATTTTTTTCTGCAAATTGAGTCTCTCACATCATTGTTTTCCCCTTTTTCTCACTCTACTTGAGTTAATGAGGAAATTAACATGATCAGTGCATAAATACCGCAGCAAAATCTATGAGAGGCTGACATCACAGTTGAGTCACTCAAATGCTTGCCCGCATCCCCAAAGAAAAAGGGGTAATAATTAAATATCTTAGAGGACAGTATGTAACAAAATAACCCCTGACTTGTTTAAAAAATGAAGCTTCTTTAAGTTTTAATTCCAGAAACCATGATTTGATATATAAGAAATGGGAAAGCCCAGGTGATTTAGATGCAAGTGACTCACCAGCACATAAATTTTGAAAAAGTCTTGTCTAGGGATTCAGGTATTAACTTGATTCTCATTAGTGTGGTCTCCATGACTAAATAGAAGATTGGTAATTATAGTCTATAATTGCTAGCTTATATTAGAAAGGAAGTAGTGGGGTGATAGCAGACTGGATTAAGTACCAAGTATCAACAGAATTCTTTTATGACTGTGGAATTTCTTCTAAAATATTTTTGACAAGAATCTGAATCTATTTCTCCAGCCTCTTCATTATTCCAAAACCTAAGATGGAAATTTCAGTGTCTCCAGATACATACCCATAACATGT
>NW_012108363.1:2162786-2196670 GCF_000951045.1 Mandrillus leucophaeus | reverse complement strand
ATTATCAGTCTCCCCAGAAGAACTCCAGGTGGTCTGTGGGTGACATGTCCACTCCATAGCAAACTACTGAGGTGAGAGGTATTGGTTGATTGCTTCACAAATCACTCTGGAGGTGGAGAATGTGGGGGACCTTGATTGACAGTCCCACTTGCACACATGGGATAGGGCCCCTGATAGGCTCTACTCCATTGCTTACTCTGAGTGTGGAAAGTCAAGGAATTGAGTTGGGCCTCATACTTTCATGTGAATTGGATGTGCACTGCAGCACATCCATACAGAACTAATCCTTTCACAATCTTTTCGTATACTTTTGTCATCAAAGGCAGGGGTTTTCCCTGGTCATTCTCTGCCATTTTTACATCGGAGGTAGAGGCTTATTTCTTATTCATTTTTCTGCTCCTATAGCCTACTCATTAGGAATAGTGACTTTCTTTTTATTGGATCAACCAGTTTGTCTTTGCCAGTGAAAGAAAATTTCAGTAGCAACAACAACCAAAGAAATTAAACAATTTTGAAGCTAGGAACTTGCTTCTAGCAATTCAATATATTCATCTCAGATTATATGATAACTCAATTATCATATAATAATTGATAACTCATAACTCAATTATATAGTTGATAACTTGTAACTCAATTATTATATAATCTGAGAATTATGATATAATCTGAGATGAGAGGAAAAAAGTCTTGATGCCTGTTCTTGTTTCTCATCTTCGGAGTCAGCAAAATAGACCCATCAGATACTCCCATATTAAATATGTAAAATCTACCAATTATAAGATCCTGCAACTTGATGTCATATATTCTTTGACCTTGGACATAGTACATATTTTGATGAACCACTTCCTATCTTGGGCTTTACTAAGTAGCTGTCAAAGACTAGGAAATTTACAAATATTTATAGACTTACAAAGAAGAATAAGTTTTAGCCACATTTTACAAATAATGAAGTAGATCGGAAAGTTATTCTAGCAAGGCCACTGAGCTAATGAGAGAATCTGGGATTCATATCCAGATCTGTCCTGGCTCTAAGCCTATCCTGCTTGATTCTCAGGACACAACATTTATTACACATGAGACACTGTTCTTTGTCATTTGTGCAAAGATGTTTTTCAGTTGACTAGGTCTTATTAAAATAGCTAAGTGAAGGCACTATTAAATAAGAAACGCTGTGGGTTTTTTGTTTTGTTTTATTTTTTGGCAAGACTGGGGAATATTGTTCATCCAAACCTTCTGGATCATTAATAGTTAATTTTTTTCTGCAAATTGAGTCTCTCACATCATTGTTTTCCCCTTTTTCTCACTCTACTTGAGTTAATGAGGAAATTAACATGATCAGTGCATAAATACCGCAGCAAAATCTATGAGAGGCTGACATCACAGTTGAGTCACTCAAATGCTTGCCCGCATCCCCAAAGAAAAAGGGGTAATAATTAAATATCTTAGAGGACAGTATGTAACAAAATAACCCCTGACTTGTTTAAAAAATGAAGCTTCTTTAAGTTTTAATTCCAGAAACCATGATTTGATATATAAGAAATGGGAAAGCCCAGGTGATTTAGATGCAAGTGACTCACCAGCACATAAATTTTGAAAAAGTCTTGTCTAGGGATTCAGGTATTAACTTGATTCTCATTAGTGTGGTCTCCATGACTAAATAGAAGATTGGTAATTATAGTCTATAATTGCTAGCTTATATTAGAAAGGAAGTAGTGGGGTGATAGCAGACTGGATTAAGTACCAAGTATCAACAGAATTATTTTATGACTGTGGAATTTCTTCTAAAATATTTTTGACAAGAATCTGAATCTATTTCTCCAGCCTCTTCATTATTCCAAAACCTAAGATGGAAATTTCAGTGTCTCCAGATACATACCCATAACATGTACCTAAAAATCACTGGGAAAATAACAATAAAATATACTGATTGACAAAGATAGGCATGTTGCTGTTTTTGATCACTCATTAGTAAGAGGAGAAAAGCAAAGGACTTTGCCAGAAGTAATCAAAAATAAAACTTTTTAAAAAAATATCCTTCAAGAAAGATCATTTGGAGGTATTGGTTCAATTATAAGCTGGTTGTCATTTTGCTGAGCTCAACTCTGTTTAAACTGGTAGCCCAGAAGTGTATCTATTTTCAAATTTGCACCTTCTGGGCAGCTCACAAAAGAAGAAATAAAAATGGGCAATAAAAAAAATTTAATCTCACTAACAATCAAATAAATGCAAAAGAAAATGGTTGTTTTTCCATGAATAACAAATTGGAAAATGCTTTAAGATGAGCAAAGTTGTAACAGTGTTTGAGAGAATTGGGTAAGCAGGTACTATCATTTACAGAACACAAGAGAAAAAGCATGGTGCAGTGAAATGTGTGAAATTTTCAAAAACATTCATATAGTTTGTCTTAGCAATTCCCTTTAGTAAAGTACTGCAAAGAAGAGTAAGCATTAACTTGTCCAAGACTGATCTTCCAAAGCTAAAGTGCCACCCACTTAAGGAGTTTGTCACGATGGAAAGCTCTATGGAAAGCCTCCACCTCCAGGAAAAGCCACTCAGGTCCGGTGATTAATCAGTCCTGAGTGAATATAAGGCCTGGGCTCTTGTCCTGATCATGTCAGAAGAGAGGTGTCGTTTCCCCATTCACAAACACTAATGTGGTAAATTATGTCAAATTAGTTGCTACGTCACACAGCTGCAAAACATGAAATTCTAAGATGCAAATTTTAGAGGAGGGCCTTTAATAGGAATATCACCAGTTAAGGATCTTACTCTAGAACATAAGCTCCTCAAGAGCTGGGGAAAGATCTGAGGCTATTCTTTCAATTTACGGTCCCTACCAGGTTACTGGCAAATAATGCTGGTGATGATAATAATGCTGGTACAAATCAATGTTGATTGATTGTTTACCAATATCAGAAATTTCACATTCACTATCGGGAGTAAATTCTGAGCCTTTTTTTAAGGGAGAAGATGGACTGCAGCTGCTTTTGTCTAACTGAACTCTTTCTTACTTTTACTTAAATGTATTGTCATTTAGTTTGGCCTCTCAGCCAATCGATTAACGTTCTCAGAAAAATAAATTATATTCTATACAATGGATGTATTTTTTCTACTCTAGGACCCATTCATTAGGAATAGTGGCATCCTTTTTATTGGATCAATTGATTTGTCTTTGGCAGTAAAATAAAATTTGGATAATAGGGTGTATCCTATCCCTTCATAACACACGGAATCCGACATATCACTCTTGTAAGAAATACGCATCCCACTGTATATGGAGTGACCCTGTATACAGCATAGCTGTGCAGTCACTTTGGGATACCAGCAAACAAGGCCTTTTATGATTTCACAATCTGGGCAATTAGTTTAGCACCTCTGTCTCTCTTGAGCAAATGGAAGGTGAGTTAAAAACAGGGTAGACAGAGAAAAGGGACAAAAGTAATTTTTCCCCGTTACCTATATAAGCAAATGAATCTCTATTTTGGCTTAAGTAAATTTGAGTTGAGTTTCTGTGACTTGAACCTTAAAGATCTCTAAATCATAGAAAGATTATAGAAAGCTCTAAGATGAATGACTGAGAAAACAAACTCTGAGATGAATGATTAAGAAAGTATTCAGTGTCATAAAGAATGTGCTAGCTAGGAGAATGTAAAAGGAATGAAATCTGCTTTAGCAGGCTAGGGCTGCTGTAGCAAAATATCATGGACTAGATTGCTTGAAAAAGAGAAATTTGTATTCTCACAGTTCTGGAGACTGGAATTTCCAAGATCAAGATGCCAGCTGATTCAGTTCCTGGTGAGAGCTTTCTTGCAAGCTTATAGATGGCTGCCTTCTCAACAACGTCCTCATACAGCTTTTTATCCATCTGTGCATGGGGAGAGAGAGAAGTAGAACTCTCTGTCTTTTTCCTTTTATAAAGCCACCTATGCAACCATGAAAGCCCCACCTTCATGACCTAAACTAACTCTGATTACCTTCCAAAGACTCAGTATCCAAATACCATCACACTGAGGAATATTCAACGCCTGAATTTCAGGGAGACACAAGTATTCAGTGATAACATGATCTGAACTATAATAAAACAGTAAATAACAACAGTAATAATACTGGCTAGCGTTTATATACTGAATACTTTGTGTTCTGAATATTCAATGTTAATTAAATCATATAGTCCTCAGAAAGAAATTTATGAAATTGGTATTGATATTTATCACCACCTGTTTACAGATGAGGAGCGGAAATTAAGGACTGGTTCTATACTTTGCCCAGGGACTCATATCATAAGGAGTAAGACTTCAGTTCTAGAGACTGTGATGCTAAAGCCCTTGCTGTTAACCATGACCCTTTACTTCTGTTGTAAATATTTTATATCCCCTAACTCCCTTGGCCACTGAAGTTGTGGAAATTCTATAAAGTGCATACACTGCCATTTGAACAACCAACCTCCTCTTCAATGTTTAAAATCTATTTTTCAAAACGGACACCTTGGATATGTTAATGTATTTTCTGCCTTAAAATAAAAGCAACCATGGTCACTCAATCACTCATATACTTATCTGCTTGATACCGGTTGAGTTCCTGCCTGCACAAGCCATACTGCTGGGCAAAATGATGCACAGACCACCAGAGCCTTTTTCATTGTTACTATGGTTACTTCTGCCAAAGTTCTAACTTCAGGAGAAATGCTTTAAATGAACAAAAATAATAAACTGTACGGGGCTTTATCTCAGAAACCATGTTGCCATACAGCTTCAGGAAAATTTTTTTCCATTCTAGTGTGTGGAAGTGAGGGGTTTTGAACTATTTAAATATCTACGATAGGATGTTGAATCACCAGGTATGGGAAAAAAGTTGACTATCAAATAAAACTGCTGCTTCAGAAAAGTCAGAGAAACCTGAAAGTAGATCATTGCAGTGAGAAAAGAAGATAGAAGCCAAGGGAAAAGTACCTAGGTCAATGTAATAGCTTGTTTTTTAAAATGCAATAATGTGATATAGCAAACAATTCCCATCTTCGTAGCTTAAACCAGCAAGTATTTGTTCTTGGCTCATGGATCTGCTGGTCAGCTGAGAAAACTCTGCTACAGGCAGAATGCAGAATTTAGATCTACTCTCTTTGCCCCTCTTTTTGGAATCAGTAGCTTCCAGGGACATCCCTTTCCCATGGTGGGTGGTAGGGCCAGACGCTGCAGGATTTTGGGGGAGGATGTTTCTGTGTTGCTTCCTAGCTTCTAGTGTTTGCCAGCAATCTTTGGGATTCTTAGTTTGTGGTAGCACAACTCCAATCTCTGTCTTCATCTTAACAGAGCCATCTTCCTTTTGTGTCTGTGTCCAAATTTCCTCTTCTTATGAGAACAACAATCCTTGGATTAGGGCGCACCCTATCCCAGTACGATCTCATCTTAACTTGGTTACATTTGCAGATTTAATATCTCTCCTTCCATCTCCCAGACTTTATAGTCACTTAGGCAATTTCTCTTGCATGATATGTGCTTCCCTTTCTCTGCTTGTCTACTGATTCCTTAAGGCCTAATTCAACCATTTGTATCCTCCATTACATTCTAAATCGATTGTGGGCAGGTTTGGGAGACTTACTCACTTCTCAACTTCTATACTACTTAGCATTTGGTAAGGAGTCAAAAACAGTTTGTTGAATTTATTTTAATCAAGAAAAAATTCAGTGGTAAGGATTTTACCCTCTGCCGTCACATGCAGGAAACTGTCCTTCCCAAGGAAAATAGACTAAAGGGAAATGGCATTCAAATAAAGGGCTTCTATTTGGAATTCTGATAACTGATACTATTAGTCATGATTTTTTAAAGATATCTCTAATTGGAGCCATGTCTCATTCAGGAGTGATTAAAGGTGTCACTTAGGTGAAAAATCAAACCTCTCTTTTTGATTACATCTGTAATTATAATGCATTAACAGAATGGATGTAAATACAGAAGACTCACGTGCTTCTGACATCAAAATGTAGTTATAATGGCAAAAAATGAGATGCTGTGGCAGCCAGTCATGTTAATTACTTCAGGATTTCCATATAGTCAATCCAGTGTCATAATGCATTATAGAAATTATGGTTTGCATGTTTAATTGATATGTTTTGGCAGGTGATTCACGGTCCTTCTTCTATTTTCAAAGCTAGAACAGTTTCCAGAATTTTCCTCATGTACCAAGTTATGCCTGAGATAGGCTTGGAAACTTTTGAAGTTTGAAGAAAAGTTTGAACCATCCTTCAATCATCTATTCTACTTTTCCCTCCCTCTCTCACTCTGTAGGTGGTGAAACTGTGGCTCAGAATTGAGGTGAACTAGAACTCAGGATTATTTCATTGGGCCACATGGCACACTTTACTTCTGACATGAACTAACCTTTCACTAGCATGCCTCCCAGTTAAACCAAACTCCTTTTAACAAAGACTTTTGTCTCAGTTATATTCAGAGTGCAAGTGGTAAACATACAAAAATAAAACTAGTTTTGAACTTTCGTATTCTCAAAAGTACAGGCACAGGTGTCTCCATGTGATCCAATGAAACCATCTGGACACGGTCTTACTCTTTCCATTTCTTGTCTCTGCTCTCATTTGTGTTGGCTCAGTCCCCAGGCAGACACTCTCCTTGTGCTGGCAGATAGCTGCCAGGAGTGTCGCTCTTATGTGCTGCCACATCCTCAAATCCAGCTGCAATAAAGACATGTCTCACCCACACACAGAAGTCCCAGGATTACAGGCCATGGACGGGACTGACTTGGTCTCTTATCTTTCTACAAATCCCTGTGGCCAGGTGAGATAGGTTAGATTAATTGGTCAGACCTGAATCATGGGGCAGCTCTGAAGCCCTAGTCATCACAAGGGTTATGAGTGGAGAAACGTGGTTCCCCAAGGTGTGGGTGGGATAATGCAGAAGTATGACTCAATGACTCAGTGGGGGAAGTGGTATTTTACCTCTGAAATTGTTGACCATTGAGGGATTATGATGATAAGGCTAACTTTCAGTCAATTTTATTATTGTTTTGCAATTATTTTCAGACAAAACATCTCCTTATTGTCTATATCAGGGAGAACTCCTGTCATGTCTAATGGTAAGCCATTATCCTCAGTACAGTATAGACAGGACAATGTAAGAAATGTTCATTATATAATGAGAACACTTGGACACAGGGTGGGGAACATCACACACCAGGGCCTGTCATGGGGTGGGGATGGGGGAAGGGATAACATTAGGAGATATACCTAATGTAAATGTTGAGTTAACGGGTGCAGCACACCAACATGGCACCTGTATACATATGTAACAAACCTGCACATTATGCACATGTACCCTAGAACTTGAAGTATAATAAAAACGTAAAAATAAAAAAAAAAGTTCATTATAAATGTAGATCAGAAAATGAAGATGACTACTTAATTATGTTGATATTAGCAGCATATACAGCATATACACTTGGCATTTATAGCAGCATATATACTGTACACATATAACCATATATATAGCATATACACTTTGCAGAATTTTTTCACATAAGTACCAAAAGATTATTCCTTCTACTTTATATATGAGAAAGCTGAACTTTAGAGGGTTGAAATGAAGTTCCTGAGCTCATATAGCAAGTTAAGGCCTGTAGCTAGTTTTGTGACTAAGTTGTGGACTTTTCTATTTATACCCTAGATAAAATATCTAGGTCTTATTTTCATTGTCATTCTCCTTTTCTCTAATAGGTGTCAGGGTCAAGAGAAAAGAAAATCGTGAGTTGCAAATAAATAAGATACATGGAAACATGAAGCAGAAGGTCAATAGTACCTGGATAAAAGTTCCCATAATAGAAGAGTCTCCATTTTTGGAGAGAAATTAGGAACATCTCTATTCTTGAAACTGCATATTAATTTTAAAAATTATTTTCCATTAAGCTCTGTACACTCCCAAGTGTATTAGTTGTTTTCATGCTGCTGATAAAGGCATGCCGGGACTGGGAAGAAAAAGAGATTTAATGGACTTACAGTTTCATGTAGCTGGGGAGGCCTCACAATCATGGCAGAAGGCAAAGGAAGAGCAAAGGCACGTCTTACATGACGGCAGGAAAGAGAAAACTTGTGCAGGGGAACTCCTCTTTAGAAAACCATCAGATCTCATGAGACTTATTCACTATCATGAGAACAGCACAGGAAAGACTTGCCCTATGATTCAATTACCTCCCACCGGGTCCCTCTCACAACATGTGGGAGTTCATAATGAGATTTGGGAGGGGACACAACCAAACTATATCATCCTGACCCCTCCCAAATCTCATGTTCTCACTTTCAAAACCAGTCGTGCCTTTCCAACCATCCCCCAAAGTTTTAACTTATTTCAGCATTAACTCAAAGGTCCACAGTCCAAAGTCTCATCTCACATAAGGCAAGTCCCTTCTGCCTATGAGCCTGTAAAATCAAAATCAAGTTTGTTACTTCTTAGATACAATGGGGCTACAAGCATTGGGTGAACACAGCCATTCCAAATGAGATAAACTGGCCAAAACAAAGGGGAGCTACAGGCCCCATGCAAGTCCAAAATCCAGTGGGGCAATCAAATCTTAAAGCTCCAAAATGATCTCCTTTGACTTCATGTCTCAAATCCAGGTCACACTGATGCAAGAGGTGGGTTTCTATGGTTTTGGGCAGCTCCACTCCTATGGCTTTGCAGAGTACAGCCTCCATCCCAGCTGCTTTCACAGGCTGGCATTAAGTGTCTAAGACTTTTCCAGGTCCATGGCACGGTGCAAGCTGTCAGTGGATCTACCATTCTGGGATCTGGAGGATGATGGCTGTCTTCACATAGCTCCACTAGGCAGTGTCCCAGTAGGGACTCTTTGTGGGGGCTCTGACCCCACATTTCCCTTCCACACTGCCCTAGCAGAGGTTCTTCATGAGGGCCCTGACCCTGTGGCAAACTTTGGCCTGGGCATCCAGATGTTTCATTACATCTTCCAAAATCTAGGCTGAGGTCCTCAAACCCCAGTTCTTAACTTCTGTGCACTTGCAGGCTCAACACCAAATGGAAGCTGCCAAGGCTTGGGGCTTGCACTCTCTGAGGCCATGGCCCAAGCTCTACATTGGCCTCTTTCAGCCACTACTGGAGTGGCTGGAACAGCTGGGATGCAGGGCACCAAGTTGCTAGGCTGCACACAGCTCAAAGACTCTGGGCCCAGCTCAGGAAGCCACTTTTTTCTCCTAAGCCTCTGGGCCTGTGATGGGAGGGGCTGCCACGAACACGTTTGACATGCCCTGGAGACATTTTCCCCATTGTCTGGGAGATTAGCATTTGGTTCCTCATTACTTATGCAAATTTCTGCAGCTGGCTTAAATGTCTCCTCAGAAAATGGAATTTTCTTTTCTATTGCATTGTCAGGCTGCAAATTTTCCATACTTTTATGCTCCACTTCCCTTATAAAACTGAATGCCCTTAACACCACCCAAGTCACCTCTTGAATATTTGCTGCTTAGAAATTCATTTTGCCAGATTCCCTAAGTCATCTCTCTCAAGTTGGAAGTTCCACAAATCTCCAGGGCAGAGGCAAAATGCCACCAATCTCTTTGCTAAAACAACAAGAATCACCTTTGATCTAGTTCCCAAGAAATTTCTCATCTCCTTCTGAGACCACCTCGGCCTTGATTTCATTGTCCATATCATTATCAGGATTTTGATCAAAGGCATTCAACAAGTCTCTATGGAGTTGCAAACTTTCCCACATTTTCCTTTTTTCTTCTGAGCCCTCCAAACTGTTCCAACCTCTGCCTGTTACCCATTTCCAAAGTTGCTTTCACATTTTCAGGTATCTTTTCAGTAGCACCCACTCCTGGTATGAATTTACTGTATTCATCTGTTTTCACACTGCTGACAGAGACATACCTGAGACTGGAAAGAAAGAGGTGTAATGGACTTCCAGTTCCACGTGGTTTGGGAGGCCTCGCGATCATGGCGGAAGGCAAGGGGGAGCAAGTCACATCTTACATGGATTGCAGCAGGCAAAGAGAGAGAACTTGTGCAGCGGAACTCCTCTTTATAAAACCATCAGATCTCTTGAGACTTGTTCACTATCATGAGAACAGCATGGGAAAGTCTTGCCCCATAATTCAATTATCTCCCCCCAGGTCCCTCCCACAGTATGTGGGAATTCAAGATGAGATTTTGGAGGGGACACAGCAAAACTATATCGTCAAGCACAACTTTTATTATCATTTAAGAAAAAAATGGGTCAGCAAACTTTTTTTTTCTCTGTTCAGGACACTCTCTGGGTCATCTGCTGATTTATAGATAGAATAAAATCTTTAACCGGAGCCCTGCTGTGGCAACTCAGGAAGTTTAAGAGGCACTGACATTGTCAGGGTAAATCAGGACCTTGAGGGATCTTCAGCAGTGTTCTCAAACTTTATGACAATGTCTAGATTGCTTGTAAAAAATACAGGCCAGTGAGTCCACCCCCAAACTTACTAAATTAGAAACTTTGGTTGTTACCAAGGCAATATTCATTTAGTAAGTGATCCAATTTATGCCTTGGATAGGTATTTGGGTGTTACAATTATTTATTTATTCATTCATTCATTCAATAAAAATTTATAAAATATCTACTGTATATATTTTTCTGCATTAGAATAAATCAGTGAAAAATGCAAATAGGACACATACCCTTAAGGATCTATATTCCAGCAAGGGAGACAAGTGACAAAGAGCATAATGAATAAGTTGACTATGCAATAGCCTAGGTAAAGAAAATAACAAGTAGAGCAGAGAAGGAGGCAAATACTGAGAGTGGTGTAGTTAGGGAGTAGAGGGTTGGTAACAAAACCAAATAAGGTGGTAAGGATGGGGCTCTTTGAAAGTTTTGAAGAGGGTGAGGGAACTAAGCAGATTCTGGGGAGATGGGTCCAAACAGAGGGAGCAGAGTGAAAGCCCTGGTAGGAGCGTGTCTGGCTTGTTGAGCTAAACAATGAGGCCAGGGTGACTGGAGCTCAGAGTCGGGGGAGTCAGCATCAGGGGGCCAGTAAGGGGAACCAGGCCGCCTATGGACTTTCAGAATGTTGTAAGAAAGTTGTCTTTTACTCTGATTGAAATGAGGAGCCATTAGAGTGTTTTGAGCAGAGCCATTATGTGATCTGACTTGCTTTTCAAAGGGATTATTCTGCTGCTATGTTGAAAACATTCTGTAGGGAGGCAAGAACAGCAGCGGGGAGACTAACTAGGAGGCTATTGAAATAATCTGGGGAAAGATAGTGGTGACTCAAACAGGGAGGTAATAGAGAAGGGAGTGAGAAGTGGTCAGATTTTGGTTATATTTTGAAAGAATGGCCACTATGATTTTCTGATGGATTAGATGCAAGTTGAGAGGAAAAGAGGAATAAAATAGGACTACAAGGTTCTTGGCAGGAGAAATAAAGTTGCCATCAAGTTTGGAAGAAAGATCAGGTTTAAATATTTTGTGTCTGGGATGTCCACTAGATGGTTAAAATAGAATCTCAAGAAGGTGCTTTGAGTTTAGGAGGGAGATGTGGAATGAAAATGTAAATTTGAGGCATTCCAACATGAAGAGGTTGAGGAGCAGATGAGGAACCAGTCAAGGACCCTGAAAAGGGGCAACCCATGAAGTAGGAGCAAGACTCAGAAATTGCTAACAAGATTGGTTCTATGAGCAAAAGCACCCATTATGAAATAGCAGATTCTTTCGGGTTTTTTTTTTTTTAGTATTACATAGATATGTGGTAAAATATTATTTTGAATGTCTCTGTAAGGGTGTTTTTTTGGGTGAGTTTACATTTAAATTGGTGGACTTTAAGCAACGTAGATCGCCATCCATAATGTAAGTGGGCCACATCCAATCAGTTGAAGGCCTGAATACAATAAGAGATTGCCTCAGAGCAAGAAGAAACTCTGCCAGCAGATGGCTTTCAAACTGGAATGATGACTTTTTCCTGAGTCCCTAGCCTGCTGGTCTACCCTGAAGATTTTGGACTTGCCATCTTCCATAATCACGTAAGTAAATTCTTTATAATAAGTGTGTCTCTAAATATACACACATCCTGCTGGTTCTATTTCTCTGGAGAGCCCTGACTAATACATCCTGGAAAGAGACATTGAAAGCCAGAGAGCCCACATGTGCTCTGCATGTGCTGTATGGGCTTGGAAAACTCCTCTAGAATTTGCCTTTCCCTGTCCACTGCAAACCAGGAATTTCAAAGTGGCTGTCCCAGTGCTCCAAGACTACTCCTGGAACAAGAACTGTACCCAGGAGCCAACGTCCCTAGTATCTGCCAAAGCCGGAATGCAAAAAGCTCCCTTCAAATTGGCAAGATCCCCCATATAATTTAATTTTAGAGGAAGCTTCTTAAACATTTAAAAGTTTTTTTTTAATTTACTAATCATTGTGTACTTTGTATGCATCGATAGTTTTGTTTTATATAGAGTGAGAGATTCTCTAAATGTTCAAATGAATTCCTGGCAAGTGGAATGAGAAATTAAAATGAATAAATAAATATTTGGCAAGCCACTTCGGAAAGGTCGCCAACCTTGAATGGAGCTTTGATCCCTCCGAGGGTGTTCTTAAGCTTGTAAAGAGAATGAGGCATGGGGAGAACCCTTCCTTTTTTTTTTTTTTTTTCAGTCCGATTTGGTTTACTCAGAGAATGGGAACTGTGACCTCTATCCTGGGCCTCTCCTGTGTCAGTGTACCCAGAACTGTGCATTTCCCTGACAGAGATCTCACACAACTTTTGGGAGGGATTTACTAGCCTGCAAGTTCGCAAAAGCACTTGCTTCCTTGGGAAACTTCAGCTTCCTCATGTCTAGTTGTCCAGACGATGGGAGAAGCCTGCTTTCTCTCTCTGTGTTGTCTTAAGTATATTCAAGGCTTAATTTGGGGGTGTAGAAATAAAACATAATCTTCCACATTGAGAAGTATTGCATTTATAAATTCAAAATTGATTTAAATGAGGACATAGCAATAGCCATATGCAAAAAGAGAGAAAGCAAGCATTAATGTTGGCTTTCAAAAATTTGTAGAAGATATATTTAAGTTAATCACTTGGTTTATTTCAACGACCCTCTCCTGTCACCCAAATAAATTTAGGGAAGCACCAACATATCTAGACTTTGGCAGTTCTCAGCTTTTCAGAATAACTTAAAAAATCTAAAACCGTAAACATAAAATAGCAGTTTGGAAATAAACACTTCTCTTTTTTTCTCTCTCTCTCTTAAAGATTTAGCCTTATTTCTAATTTTACTCTCCCAGGTGCTGTATCCCCAGAAGCTAAACAGAAGTGAGTAATCTGTTGGGTAGCAGTCAAGTAAAGGGGTGAAGTGCCTGAGACTTAGAGCTAGCCCTCTGGGGCATGCAATGCCTGTGGTTGGCATTTTGTGTCCTCTGCGGTAGAGATATGGCAATAATTCACACCTTGCTCTAGTGTGTGAATTAAATTCACAGCTCACGCTGGGGGGTGGTCAGGCGCTGAAAATGTTTGCAAATTTCATCTTTTCCTCTTCCTTTTCTTTCTTTCTTCCCTACTTTGCTTTCTTTCTCCTTCTTTCCCTGGTCTTCCCCAGGGACACCAGTGGGGGAGATCAGGTTCCTCAGCCAGTCACCGCAGACTAGCAATTTTCAAACTGTTTTCTTTATCAGCTGTACACATATATTATTATAATTAGAATCAATTTCTTCTTCATATTTGTACACGCCTTCCTTCCCTCACTGCTGATTTATCCCCAAATTTCTGGATAACCTTCTATTAGTTCTGCACTTCAGGTTCATGACTAAACTCCAATCTACATTGAGTCTCAGGGTGGTGGAAATGCGTTAGCATCTTCTATTGCTCACTTCATTTTTGTCCCATTCTCCATCACCGGAGTTGTTGATGTAGTGAAGACAGGGCTCCCCGAGTCTCCTCTTGAGTTCTGAATCCCTGCCCACCCTTTGTCTCTCTCCAAGGCTCTTCCAGCCATTCCTTACCCCTTTGTAACCCTTAGCTCCTCACTAAAATCCCTCTTCTGAGGGCTTTGTCTGTTAGTCTCAGTCAGGCCCACCTCAATGCAGGGTGAGTCCAGGAAACGTTGGGAGGGTAAGGGGCTGCCGATGCAGAGGACAGAGACATTCCGTTGATGCAGAGTGAGTCTTCTAAAAGCCAAACATACTTTTTTAACAGTTCACACTGCTAAAATGTATGCTTGCAATTTTCTGTACCCATTTATACTAACATGTTTCTATCACTTTCTTGTCTTTCACGAACACACAAAAAAGCCCTGTTTTACTTTTTTACATTTGCAAGATGTCAACCACCAGGAAAGGGACATTGCTCCAGTTAAAATGGTATAAAAGTTTGTTCAGTCGACATAAACTCTCAGGGAGTTCCTAACATACTCCCTCCTCAACTCCAGCTTGAGGCTGACGGCTATAGAAACATCCACGTAGAACTCTGGGCACGGGAAAACTTGATTTGCCAGCATCCCTCTGACCATTCTGTACCTGTCTGGAAAGTGTTTTCAATGATTTGGGTTTTTGTTTGTATTTGAAGATGAATCTGACAACACTGAGCTCGCAATTCCTCAAGGCAACAATCAGCTAGGGCTCAACAGTGGCTGGGTCTTTAGAGCATGTCATGCCAGTTCTCTATGGTTCCCCCCGCGCCCTATTGTATGACATCAGACCTTTATTACTTGATTACAATTCCTACTAAGCCCTCTGTATGCATTTGGGTTTGCAAGACATAGGATAATGGGCTATGTTAACCCTCTACTCAAATTTTGGGTCTCATTAGCCTTCTTTCTTTCAGAACTGGAGCCATTACCTCTACACTCTTGGACATCTATTTCTAGGAATAGCATATTAAATTCTGATATTGAATTCATCTTGTTGTTTCTCATATCACTTCCTGGGGTGGAAAGACCAGGGACACACAAGGCCCCAGATGGAAGTGTAGTGATGAGCCTCACTTCAGCTGTGTAGGAAATGCCAGATTTCCTTTCTGCTGAGGTGTCCCAGCCTGTTTGATTCTTGCCCTGTATTCCCAGGACTCTGCTGCTTTAGCAGTATGCCTGGGGCAGTGCCCAGGGCCTGGCATACTAAATGTCACTGTACCATCTGCTCTGAGGCCTGCCATTCCCCCGGTCTCTACCATTGAAGAGATTGCATGTCTCTACTGCTATGGAGCCCTGCTGTCCTTCTTCCCCGTCCCAGTCTCTGAGAAACTGTTCCCCTTCTCCTTTCACTCTTACCCTTATCCTTGCACTTTCCTGAGTGCTAAGCTTCATCTGCATGTCTCAGCGGCTTCTCTTTTCTTTCCCATTAAAATTTCTGAAGTGCAAAAACAAATACATAATCAATACTAATGACCTAGCTAGCTTATTTGAAACAAAAGAGGAGAAAAGACCAGAACACACACAAATCAATACACTGATAAAAGGGCCAATTGTTTTGGGACTTGTCATCCCAAGATTATTCTTGGTTCTAATCCACGTAGTGGGATGGCGGTGCTATGGTGTAGAGGATGAGAGAGGATTTGAACATTGGCTATTGCTCTGTCGCAGAGATTTTAGGGAACATTCATGAATTTATGAAAATTTTCTCCATTAAACTGGTATTATTCTGGAGGTGAGTTTCATGGCTCAAAAAAATATTCTGCATGACAAATGGCATGTAATATTTCAGAATTAGAACAAGTTTCAGAACAGAGCAAGGGTATCTAAAGGGTCCACTTTAAGAAAGTATAGCTTTTGGATATGGAGGGGGAAATTATCCCAACACCAACTGGCCAGTTTTTTGGGGGGACAATATCTGGAGACTTTCCCTTTCTGAGGTAAATTGTAAACTGTGAACCTCATCACTGGTAACATTTCCTACTGGTCCTCCCATCTTCCCCTGCCTACATGGGCTCATAGGCACACTCACATGCAAACACACTAACACCCCAATACACCACCACCAGTTACGTGAGCACGTGCATGTATGTGAGCTTACATGTATTCTCTCTGCTGAAAGGAAATAGTGAAACTTACCATGTGGGATGTCAAGCACAGATGTAGGAATTTAATATTGCTAGGTTTTACCATTTACAACATAACCTGAGAACTGAGTCTTACCCATTTTAGAGGTGGGTCTTTTATGTAGCTTATACTACTCCTCGACCATAACGTTTCTTAGTCTGTGACTTTATTGGACAATTGTGTTCTGATAGGGCTCTCTCTCAAGTTAGCAGAGACTACCAACGTGCTGTTTGGGCATTCCAAAGTCACTAGGAGTGAAAAACACTAGGTTTGTCACCGAATGATTCGCTGGAGTCAGGAGAGTTTCCCTGCCTTTGAGAGGTGCCACATAATTCAAGAGAGCAGGGACTTTTGTGTTCGCCACTGTTTTTCCAGTATTAGCGCACATCTGGCAGATGGCAGCCTCTTGGCACATGTCTTTTGGGAAATGTTTCTCCTAAAAGAATGAGAATTGGATAAACCTGTTCCCCAGTTTTAATGATGAGGTAGAAAGAACTTTCAAGGATGTGGGGGTGAGTCCAGCCTAGGTAGAAATCCAGGCTCTTTCTCTCTTGTGGGAAAGGGACTTATTCTTCCCGAGCTCAAGTTTCTTGTACTTTCAGGAATATGGTAAGAATTAAATGACAATGTTTAAGAAGTGATTACCTAATGTCTTCAGCAAATATATGTTGAATGTTAAATAAATGAACACCTCATGTTTATCCTTTGTTTTCATGATTAAAGCCAAATTTTTAACGAGTTATCCTTAACGTAAATTATCTAAACTTAGGGAATATTTACTAATTTTGGTGAAGTTTTAGATCTGGTAATAGCATTTGTGAGATATATGCAGAATCTTCTGGAATGATGATAATAAAATACAATAGCATCTACTCTTTGTAGACCACTCACCACATAGCTAGTACTGTGCTAAGGTCTTCTTTGTGGTTATTTCATTTCACCTTCACAGCTACCCTGTGAAAAAGATAAACTCATGTCTTTGCTTTATGGATAAGAAAACTGAGAGGCAGGTTGTCACTACACAATTATGCCTTGGAACTGGCAAATCAATGCTCAAATTCAAGTTTGCCTGACAGTAGGTCCCAAGTTCCCAGGCTTCTTATTGCATTTCACAAAAGCCATCATTCTACAATATAACTCATACTAACAGTTCAAATAAGAAATATTCTGAACACAATGAAACCACACACACACTCTTTTTATTTTTATTTATATTTCTTAGTTCAAGAATTACACACTAGCCAACATTATTATATATTTACATGCTGAAACTGGCTGCAATAAGTTTAAATTCAAGAAAATAATTCTTATGTGCTATTCATTTATAATCCTCATTTTTTAACTATCTCATGTATCCCAGAGATTTTAGTAGTCTTGTTTTTAGAAAGACATGAAAATAGATGCAATGATATCCACTGTGTTTTGCATTTTTCTAGCCATTGGAAAATGTGCATTATGTGCATATTAAGAAAGGCTACAAGGTAATTAGTAAGGCTGATAATCACTACATTGTGAAGAAACTAGAATACCACTTTTTTTTTTTTTTTTTATAAAAGGACAATTTAGAACTGTGCAGGGACAATACTCATAACAGAACTATTTAAACACCCATGCAAAATAAATTAAAAATGTTGTGAGATTTAAATTAAACTATAGGCAACTTTGTTTAATTATGTTTAAAATGACCATGGTTGAACTTAAATTATACAACCAAAAAAAAAAAAAAGAAAAAAACAAACTGATGGAACTGTCAACTTGCTTCAAATGGCGCAAGGACACACACGGGCATCAGATTAGAGGATGTGACAGGGCAGTGACATTTGGTTTGGGAACTCAAAGGACATACAGTTTTGTTTTTCATCATTTGAATCGATCTTCACCACAAATAAAACTTATTTAAGCAAATTAAAATTTGATGTCAGAATTTTGAATATATCTACAGAAATATTCTACTTCAACTTCAAAAAACTTAATAGCTTTTTAAGAGTCCTGCTTTTTCTTTCTTTCTTTCTTTCTTTTTTGAATGGATTTCTTTAGGGCAGGATCTTCATTAGCATTCTGTTCACTCCTTTCTGTTTTTTACAATGTTCCTAGTGCATTTGGAAAATACATTTTTTAAACCTTTGGTGTGAAGCAGTGTCCTTTTTTCCCCCATTATCTCATATTTTTTCTTTCTTTTTTTTTGTTTTTCAATAATTCTGGAGTCTTTGGTTGAAACGAACAACACTACCTAAGGACAAAATACTATTATTAAAAAAAAAGTCTTCTAGTATGTATTGTCTGTAACACATTTCTGGAGCTGGTGTGAATAAACTTTTTTATTTTCTGTAGTGCCATCTATACAAACTTCTACTCTTTGAAAACTGAGATTTAAGTTGCAAACTTTGGTTTCTTGAACTCTGACATATAAAAAACTCTATTAAGTAATCAATGATCATTTTTGCTTTTCCCAATTGCCATTTCAAAGGCTATCTCTTGTTTGTTACATTGACTACATAAACAGTAGAGTGTTTCCCATAGACGGGGAGAGAGACAGAGTGCATAAGCAAAAGATTATGTGTGTTTAAGTGTGTGTATGTGACTGTGTGTGACTGTGTGTGTGATAGCAAATTGAAACCCTTCTGTCTGGGATTCCCAAACCATTATGCAAAAGGGTGTTTAAATTACTCTGCTGGGGGCACTGCAGTAACCGTACTTAGTAAAAAATAAATAAAAATTAAGAAAAAAACTAAACAATTGTTTGTATCTATTGACTATTCATTTACAGCATGTTTAATTATTTACATATTATAACACATCAACTTAAGCCATAAACAGAATTAGCACATTGCCTTACCATAAAATACAAATTAGAAGTTAAAAATATTTAAGAAATCTGTTTTAATATTTACACACGCTCAGTGAAAGTTATGGTTGCTCACATTACATGTACTCTGTACATTTAGCCAAATGGCATGATTGCTACAGTTGTGAATACTTAGTATTTTGCCCTAACCAACATGGTGGGGTTTAGTTTTTTTTTCTTCCTCTTTGGAGGAATTTTTATCATTTTTCACTTTCTTAAGACATGTTTGTTTTTGAATCACCAATGGACAATGTTATTTGTTTCCTTGAAAAAGAGAGCAATTGGATAAGCAATGTGACAACTACTTAACTTCTGATGTTCTGGGGTACAGTACTATCGTGGAGTTAAACTGTGCAATGGTTCATAAAAACTGTAGGCATTGATTTGCTGATAGAGAAATGCTTAGTACCCTGTGTTACTTATTTCAGTATGTCGATTTTTGTTTGCCAAATTAAAAATACTCATATACTGGTTTAATGAAGGAAACAAAACATATTAGCTTATTCCTTGTGTTTTCCAACATATGAATGCATATATATGTATGTATGTTTATATGGATCTATATATACACATATATACACGTAGATATGTTGTAAGACCTGTTTTGTTGATGTTGCTTTGCCATTTTTCTTGTTGAGTATGAAGGTAATCATTAAACTGGAACACAGTTACCTATAGAAGATGGAAATTATCTTAGTTGCCAATTTAATGCAGGTCTTGCTTTAAATAAACATGATTCATTTCCCCATTACGCATTCCACTGCTCTTTCTTTATGTGTTGTGCTTTTGTAAGCTGACAGATTTTTTGTGTGTGTTCCTAATGCTAGAATGTAAAGTCTTTTGGTTCATAAACCATTTTTATTATTATTATTTTACTTAGCACTGCTTTTGAAGAAATGAGAAGAGAAAAGGTCTAGATGGCACTGCTTGAATCTTTTCCCCTGTTAATAAATTGCAGTAGAAAGAATTTTAACATTCCTTATGCAAACACATGGTTATGTTGCATGAGTTTTCAATTCTGAAATGCATTTCATACCTACTAGCAGTCATGTACAATATATATATATACAGATTGTGATCAAAGATTTCATGTAGACTGTGCATTTTAGAGTCAGAATTTGTCCATGAATTTCACAAAGATGAAAAAACACCTTAATTGCTGGCTATCTGGCTGTTTATAATTAAAAGAAAATCTATACATATGTATAAACTGATAGTAATCCCGTATCAGAACTACTAAACACACCTTTGTGGTCCTTTAGCTTAACAAGTGGCTACCAAGCTGACTGGTCTTCCTAGATTTATCAGGTCTAGCACCCCTCCTCGCATTTGATGACTGCATTTCAATTCAACGAAACATATATTGAAGAATAAATTCTACATCTACTGTTATTTCTGGAGAGGATGAGTCAGTTGTTTCTATCTCTGTGGTTACTGAGTGCCAATGTACGCTTTTTACTCTAGGGCATTGCTTCTAAGGTCCCATCTTTTTTCCTTTGCCTCATTTCTTGTATCACTGAGAGCAGAAATGAATTTCTGTTTTTATGCTTTTGAGGCTCAAGCTGCAAAGATGCACTTTGATCTGGATTGTTCTGTTGACTTCCTTGAACATCTAAAATTTTGTTGTAATCATAAATGGCAATATCAAAGATTTTTATGGCTTGTATAGTGATTGCACATAAGAGCCCACTTGTACACTTGGGCTCTGAGTTGACTCTAGAAGAGCCTTTTCAGAATGGCATTTTGGAGTTGTGCCCCTGAGTTATCAATATGTTCCTTCCTGATGTTTTTGAGTCAAACTTTACCCCCTGTTGACAAGGGGTAGGCACTTTACTTAGTGTGATGCCCCAAAATGATTGCCTAGGAGAAAGTGTGTCCCTGGAGAAACACTACTCTACTCTGAGCCTATACGAAGAATATTGGTCAGATTCTGCCCAGAGATGATATTCAGAGGTGCTCAAGATTCTGTAATCAAAACATAAGGGCCAAGGTTTCCTACATGGGTGGAAAAAAATACCCTCCCATTTTGGGGCAAATTCAGGAATCTGAAGGATAAAGGTTCGTTGTTGTTCTTGGACAGCTGGAATGCAAGGGCAATAGTACTCCATCATATTCCAAGTTGCTGAGTCATGAAGGAAACAAGAAACCAAGAAAACATACATTATCTACAGGAGGATACTGGCTGCTATGCACAATTAGGGATGCTACTCTAAAAAGAAGAGGTTTCTTTGTTTTAAAAATAGAAATAGCAAAGTCATCCTCCAATAAAAAGTTCAATCAAATTAAACTTTAAGGAAAATTTAGCAATTCAGTATTTTCTATGTGAAAAGCAAAACATGAGCCTCATATTGACAGAAGGAAGACATATTAGCTTATTCCCTTTCTTGTCTAACATATGAATGCGTATGTCCAATTACTGTAGAAAGAAGCACAATGGCATAATTTAAAAATAGAAAAAAAATACATCATGCCTGCCTGATTAACAGTTATATATTCTTCTACAATATCACCTGAGGCTCATTTCATTTATCATGTTTGTGTGGCTTTGCTGTTATTTTCCACTAGTTTTCATAGTTTCCTTGATTAAGCAGATTGCAACATATACAATGAAAGCACTCTTAAGAAAATCAAGCCCAAAACAAATGAACCCACAAATTAACTCTCTGTGTGTTCATACTCTTTGAAATATTATTTGCGCTGAAAAATACAATGGTTAATTTCATTGCACATAAGAAAATATAGTTCACTCAATCTCTCCAAAGCCTTACTTTGCCAGTCTCCTAAGAATATAATCAGAATTTTGGAAGCAAAAAAAAAGAGAAAGAAAGCTGGAGAGGATCATGAATCCTTTAAAGCAATGAACAAATCCTTCTCTTGAAATACCCTATTATATTCAGAAATAAAATTTCAGCGACAAAAATTGCAGGGACAGCCAACTTCGTCTGAGAATAACAATCTGTTTGCTAGTTTGTGCTCTGTATTTGTATATTTGAATGACTCTGAATCTAACCTGAGTATCTAAGACAATTCTCATTTCTCTAACTTTTGTATTTCATGGTTATCTTTGATTAAACTATAAAAACCTCTTTAGGTATGCTGTCAAAAGCTTGTGATGTTGGAAAAACAATCTCTCTTACTCACCCTTTGCCACTAGACACAGTACGTGTAGACCAGATGCTGTGTGGAACTGATAAGGGTCATGCTTGCTTGCTTGCTTGATTTTTGTTACAACCGTCATTTCTGATTTTCTACTCTGCTCTGTGTTGTTAACTCTTACTTTAACCACCTAGGAAATAGCTGTTTAGCAAAAATTTCCTTGGCCACCATGCACGATAATGTTCAGAAGTCTCCTCATGCCTCCTAAATGCCAAAATGAAAGACATCATAGTTGATCCTCTGTGCTCAAGCTAAGAGACTGGCCAAATCAGTTTCCTGAGTCTCTGTCTTGATTCCCCTAGCCTGCTCCAATCACAAGAGAATCTTTTAGAAACCAGTGGGAATAACCTTCCCATGACACCATTATCATCTTAGTAAGAAAAGCATAGATCATCTTCAAGTAATGTGTTTGCATGGCATTACAGATAATGTTTCATAAGCACAATGCCATCTCAACAGCATGCCAACCTTAAAAAGGAAGATGAGGAGTATCTGGTTATGACCAAATGACTGACAATGCTATTGAGTCTTCTAAGAATATCTTCCAAATTATTCCCCTCTGAGTAGGCTGCATACTAAACAGACAACATGGAGCACTCAGGCTGTCTTGCCACCATGTGTACAAATCACTTGCGTTTTAACTGGAAAACCACAAGGACCTTAGTGTATTCGTTACTTAGCAGAAGCAACCCAAATGGTATGAAATGGACCACAGGATAGGCCAGCAACTAAGGTATTTTAGCATCACTTTTGTCCTGGATTGATGTGTTTTCCAAGTCCTACATCAGGCTGTACAACTGGTTTGAGGAGGAATCTAGTCCTTGCTTCCAGTGGGAGGCCATGTTTTAGTTCACATAATAAAGCCAATAGACGATGTTGAAGAAGGAAAAAACCACTGGGAAGAATATGCGGGACCACCGATCTATGGCATTGACATCAGTCAAGTCAGGGATGGTGATTTTCAGTTGGGAGGCGCGTCTCCTCAGGCGACTTTTCTTTTGTGCCACATGTCGTTCCAGAGCATTTCGGCCAAAACTATGTCTGGGCAACCCGGCTTTCCGGTACTGGATGCTGGAGGCATCATAGGCTAGCATTGTGCTTCTGGGGTCTCCAAGTCCCATCACAGCCTCAGATGTGGCCATTTCATTTTTTATCTCGAGAGTGCTCAGTAAGATGTTCTCATGGGGGTCCATCTGCAAGGGAGAAGAATCCAAAAGACAATCAGAACAAAGAAGCTTTACAGGTGCTTACTAGGCAAGGCACTATGATCGGCGCTTAAGGGATTTATAATAGTGGTAAAGAGAGCTTCCTTTGCGATTACATTACCAGAGTCTGAATTGAGACTCTACCACTAAAGCTATTTGAGGTTCAGTTTCTCCATTTATTAAATGATATAATAATCCAACCCTAGAGGATTGCTGTAATGATGTAATTATATAACAGACTGTTGCTAGTATCATTTTCATTAGTTCTTCTTAGGGTGTGCAGAGAAATCGAAGACATGGCACCTTTTGAAGAATTTGTAGTCTTGATATGAACACATACAAATTAAACTGTGCTAGGCATGCAACAGTGTTAGGAAACTAATTACTGAATTGTGCTCACAAAAGTAGCCTAATTATAGATGAATTAATAATAAAACTAGAACTAAAAATAGTGGGTAACTATCAAGTACTTGCCATTTATGTCAGGCATTTTTTGGGGTACAATTTCATCTAATTGATGTTTCTTAAAACTCCCCGTTATGAGATATCACCTTAAATTTGTGATGTCCATATAAACAGGGTAAAGAAATAGTGCTGAAGAATACAAATGCAGGAGGACCTATGTGACTCATCAAAGTAACCACAGTATTCAGAATAAGAAGGAATTCAAAAATAGGAGCACAACAGCCAGATCCACCGTTGGTGGGGAGGACTGAGAAGAGGAAAGGGAAGAGGATAGGATTAGAGAGGAAGCAACAAGCCTGCAGCTGACTGTGCTCAAATGAATTCTGGGCCTCAGGAGTACAATTAGTTGGCTATGCAGATAGTCAATTCATCTCACTTGGATAATTTCTTCTTGCAAAGCTAGAAGCAAAGGATAAATAGATATCATGATTTCCAAACATTAAATTATTACATAACGTTCTTTCTTGTGTTAAGAAGGGAAGATTTGTATGCCTTATTTTTAAGAGGCCTCAAATGCTACAGATAATAAAACCTAGACGGAACAAGTTTTTATTAACAAGAGAGTATATTTATTTTGGTGGATAATCAAGATATACCAATTACCAGTAAAGTTTCTGAAATTATAAGGAAAAAAATGGCCAGTGATAGGCTCTGATGATATATGGAAACAAGGCATATAACCAAACACTTAATTGGAAGATACAATGCTCTAAGCTTCATGAATTATGCAGAAGGTAAAAAAGAATGTTGCTAAGATTATATATTAACAATTAACTTTCAACTGTGGTTTAACGGCCATGTATTATAAATTCAACTCTAAAATCTTTTGAGAAATAAAAGCTATAAAATATGCTGGAACATAATAATTGACCAATTAATCTCTGCCTACTGATCAGACATTCTGCATGTTTACTTTATGGTATCATTTTGCTTAGAGGAAATACTAAACAAGTATATTATTAAAATGAATTGTAAAAGTTTATATGATTTGGAAACAAAGATGAATAAATGTTATAAAAGATCTGCTAAGGAAGGGTCAGGTAATGGCTTTAATGAGGACTTCCTTGACCTACAGAAGGAAGCAACATTTAAAGGTTTCTGTTAAGTACCAGTGCTTTGCAGCAACTGATTCACTGAATGCTCACAACATACCTTGGAAACGGCATTTTTTCCCAGAGGTTATAGGTGACAGCCTTCACCAAATTTCTCAAAGCCACATAGTTACTAAATGGTGGAGCTGGAATTGAAATGTTGACCATTACAGTCCAAATGCTTGGAGTGGGGAGTCCTTTCCAACACTTAAGGAAAGTAAACCTGATGGAAATGGGACACCCATCCTTCACTGTTATTTCAACAGTATGCTTGTTTTCTCTTCTTCTCTGGGTTGTCAACTGTTCCTTTAGTGACTTGGAAAATAACTTAATTTGCACAATTTCTTTGGCCACTATGCATGATGTTCAGAAATTTCCCTTCTTTAACCACTGGGATATTTGCTTCTCTGTTGAGCAATTATAATAAGGAGAGTTACGAGTTGACACCAGACCTGGCTGAGTTCAAACTATAAAATAGCAATAACGATCATAATAAAAACTATTGGCAGCTATGGATTACTATTAAGGGAAACTTGCTGAAAGCTTAAAACCAATTATTTTTGAGTTATTTATTTAATCTCAGTGGGTTTCTGTTTCACTATCCAAATTTAAGAGTTGAATTAGGTAATCCATAAAGTTCTATTAGTTACGTATTTTTTTAATTCATGAATTTTTAAAAAATTGATTGAACATCCAATATGTGTTTGGTCCTATGCCAACTATCACAGATACAGTGGTGAGAAAGACGGAATTGCTGCTGCATCCTAGTGCGAATAAGTCTCCAAAAAGAATACTGGGGTTGGAGTCAGAGTCAAAAGACCGTAGTTGTGACTCTTCTATTTGTTATATTTGACCTGGAAAAAAATTACCTAATCCTTTGAATCTAGTTTCTTCCGTGGACTAAGAATAGGATTCGGGAAGACTAACTGAAATAATATATGTGAAGAAAAACTTGGAAAAACTAAAGCACCAGGCAAAGTTGATTATTATGACAAGCCATAGATGAAGTTTATTTACTTACTGGTTCCACTGACATGGCAAAAAAACCACAAATAATTATACCTAAAAGAAAATTAAGTATGTTTGCTCTTGTGGTGTATATGTATGAGTGATGAACTTTCTGTAGGTAAAAATCATCTCAGACTTACTGGAGATCTTAACAGACTGAAGTGGGAGGGTGGTGGGGTAGGGAAGGTGGAGTGTATTAAACACCTGTATCAATTTATGAAGTGCAGCTACTCCTTAGTGTCTTTCATATCATTAGAACACTTCAACTTAAAATAGACTGCTTATTTTAATTTTTATTATTATACATTAAGTTCTGGGATACATATGCAGAATGTGCACGTTTGTTACATAGGTATACATGTGCCATGGTGGTTTGCTGTACCCATCAACCCATCATCTACATTAGGTATTTCTCCTAATGCTATCCCTCCCCTACTCCCCAACCCCCGACAGGCCTTGGTGTGTGATGTTCCCTTCCCTATGTTCTCATTGTTCAACTCCCACTTACGAGTGAGAACATGCAGTGTTTGGTTTTCTATTCCTATGTTAGTTTGCTGAGATGAAGGTTTCCAGCTTCATCCATGTCATTGCAAGGGACATGACGAACTCATCCTTTTTTATGGCTGTATAGTATTCCATGGTATATATGTGTCACATTTTCTTTATCAAGTCTATCATTGATTGGCATTTGGGTTGGTTCCAATTCTTTGCTATTGTGAATAGTGCAGCAATAAACATACGCGTGCATGTGTCTTTATAGTAGAATGATTTATATTTTTTGGGCATATGCCCGGTAATGGGATTGTTGGGTCAAATGGTATTCCTGGCTGTAGATCCTTGAAGAATCATCACACTGTCTTCCACAGTGGTTGAACTAATTTACACTCTCACCAACAGTGTAAAAGTGTTCCTATTTCTCTGCATCCTCTCCAGCATCTGTTGTTTCCTGACTTTTTAATGATTGCCATTCTAACCGGCATGAGATGGTGTCTCATTGTGGTTTTGATTCACATTTCTCTAATGACCAGTGATGATGAGCTTTTTTCATGTTTGTTGGCTGCATAAATGTCTTCTTTTGAGAAGTGTCTGTTCATATCCTTTATCCACCTTTTGATGGAGTTGTTTTTTTCCTGTAAATTTAAGTTCCTTATAGATTCTGGATATTAGCCATTTGTCAGATGAATAGATTACCAACATTTTCTCCCATTCTGTAGGTTGCCTGTTCACTCTGATGAAAGTTTCTTTTGCTGTGCAGAAGCTCTTTCATTTAATTAGATCCCATTTGTCGATTTTGGTTTTTGTTGCCATTGCTTTTGGTGTTTTAGTCATGAAGTCTCTGCCCGTGCCTATATCATTTACTTTATTTCTGTCTTCCCCACCATACTATACTTCTTGATGAAGAGAGACACAAAATCTGCCTCACTTATTATTGTATCCCCAAACATCTGGCATGGCACCTGGCACATAGCAGATGCTCAATAAGTAAATATTGATTAATGGAATTAATTTTGTGAACTCTCAGTAACTCACTCACCTCTTTGTGAGTCATCAGTAAGATGGGTTTAACTTTGCAACACCAGCCTAAAGACTGGAACTTCTGGGACCACCTCTTGAGTTCCTTCCCTGCTCTAAGGCTTCTGCGTTTATTTATACAGGTCTCTTGCTACAGCAGCATGCTCAGGTACCTGAGATCTGTAAACTGTATTTCCCACAGTGCTACTTCCATATCGTATGCTCTTTTCTAACCCTAGAGAAGGGAACTTGGTGAGTACAACTAGAAGCCATAACTAACCATTCTACATATTGACCACTTTCAGTTATCCCAGTATCTCTGTGGGGCAGGCACTGATCTCGTGTGTGGAATATAAGACACAGAGAGGTTAAGAAACTTAGTACAAGTTTGCTTACTGAATAGGTGGCACAGCAAGAAGGAGAATCGGCTATTTTTACACTTTTTCATGCTGAGGCATAGCAGGTGCCCAGATAATCCCTGTAGCATTCCATAGCTCATAAAATAAGGCATTCTCAGTGCATGGTAGGGGCAGTCAACTGGAGGGGCATGGCATGCTTACAAAAATTTCCTTAATGAGGGATGGATAAGAGTGTCTAGAGTTAAATATGTCACTAAATTTCAGAGTCCTGCTAACTGCAGCACTTGCAAGTAAAGAGAATAGACATCTGTGCTTTGCCTGTTCATCAAGCACCAGGCACTCCCCTTTCCGTCTGGGAAACCACCACTTCCCCTTTCTCAGTTTCTGGGTGTCTGCTGTGGGTGTAGGCCAATCAGAGCCATTCTGACACCATAATTGGCTCAGTGGTGGGCACATGACCTTTTCTGAGCCAATGGCATGCCGTGAGCCTTCAGCTGGGAATAGCAGAGTAAAAACTCTCAAATATTCCCCCTGGATCTGCACCTAGAAGTGAGTGGCCTCAAATTAACAGAATCTACTGAGAGATGGTTCAACTGTAAGAGCAGATCCTAATTTGGAAAGAAGCCAACACTAAAATAAAGAGCCCATGACCTATTGGTGCTTTGTGTCTATATCTGGATACCTGACTTGCTGATACTAAGCAAGACAGTATATTATCTTCCTTCCTTTCCCTGTCCCTTCCTCTTTTTCGCTCTCCCTCTCTCCCTCCCTCTTCCTCCTCTTCCTCTTCATTCTTATTCATCTTTCTCACCTGCTCCCTTCTCTCTTTCTTTCTTAAGCCAGTATTACTTAGTTTTTCTGTTATTTGCATTCCAAAGAATCCTAACAGATATAATTCATCTCATTTAAATATCTCAACAACTTTACAAGACAGTATAGGTAGGGCAGGACAGAAATTAGAGGCATTTAATTTATAATAAAAAGTTTGTAAAATTCAAATTATCTTTTAACTAGGAAAATCTATTACAATAATACCATCTTCAGTATACAGAACAGTGTTGGGTTTCAATGTTTTAGGCTAGGACCTGAAGAACCTAGCTGCTGCTGAATTTTAGTGGCTGACTGCTAAACTGGCTTCATTTCCCTTTCTTTCCCTTGTCTTGTTTATTGTTCTTCTTTTCACTTCAAAAGGTGTGAGCTGTGTTGGGTGCAAAATTACAAGGTCAAGAGCAAAGGTACAGGAGATTGACAGGGTTTTTGACTTTTTTGACATGTGTTTTAAAGGGTAAAAGTGGAGAAAGCCTGCAGGTAAACTACCCATAAGTTTATTGAATTATAATCTCTTTTACTGTTTATATAAAAGAAAAAAAATGACTTTACAAATCTGGATGTGAAATTCAATAACAATTATCATTCCTTTTTCCCCTTTGAAATATCTGTTTTCATAAGGTACTTTCTAGTTTTAATTTTTACTTTTTTGGAGGCCTACTATACACAGCAGAACAGCAGCAGAACAGCATAGAGCCCCATTTGACAGGGCAGGAAACTGAAGTTCAGAAAAATAAACTGAATTACCTAAAATCTTATGACAAATAAGTCGTAGAACATTGTAACAATTCTGGGTCGTTGATGCTTATCTTAATACAATAATATTCCATGCTGCCTCCAGCCTGTCTTAAAAATCAATCAGGGAAGCCTGACTCAGGTACTGGTTTGGTGGCGGATGGTCTATTACAGTGCTTCCCACACTTGAATACATATCACACTACTCTGGAGGCCTTGTTAAAACAGGTCTGGTCTCGACTCCCAGGACTCCCGAGTGAGTAAATCTGGAATGAATCTCAGTAATCTGCATTTCTAACAAGTTCCCAGGTGACCCTGGGATGCTGGCTTGGTGTCCACGCTTGGAAAACTGCTAGTCTATCGGACAGAATGACTTCAAATAAAGGAGCAGCAGAGGCCAGAAAAGTAATACACAAGCTGGAGACTGACCACAGTCCACACTACCAAGCTGACAAGCAGCTTTCATAGACAGAGAACAAATTATGCAGCTTCCATTAATTGAGTTTTTACTGGAGGCAGGCATTGTATTAAAGGTTCTAAACAACTATCCTATTTAATGCTGATCTTGAAAATCCTATAAACAGGATTATTAATACTCCAATTCCAAAAATGAGGAGGTTGAGAATTAGGGATAGTTAGCAATTTGCCCGGAGTTACACAGTAAGTAATGGAGTTGGCATTTAACGTGTTTGTTCCAAGGTTTCTGTTCCCAATTACCAAACTATACAACTGCATTCTCAAGACTTTCCTCAATTATGAGTTCTGTCTTGGTGTGCCTTCTCTGTACCAGGCTATATTTAGGGGACTCAATTTTAGCAAATGGAAGGCATAGTAATGGTCACATGAATTTAGCTAATCCTTAAAATCGAGTTTCCACACCAGCCCTTTTAGACTTGCCCAAATGGATTTCCTAATTATTTTTCTCTTCACTTGAGCAGTGGAGACACAAGAGAAATCAGTAAACTTTCCTCTTTCTTCTTCTTCTTTTTTTTTTTTTTTTTCCCATTAGGACATTGACGAAAGACAATTTCCCTTTAACCAATCAGAAGGACTATGTGGCAATCTCTGTTGCCCTGGAAAATGTAGAAAAATATTTATCAAATTATTCTGTCTGGGCATTTTTGCCTATTCAAGGGGCTATGGGAATTTTGTTGTTAGTAGTTGAAACAAGAGAGAGGAGGAAGCAAAAGTAAATGAAAGGCAGGAGAGGGAAGAGGTAGACTGGTGAATAAGCTGCCATTCTCTCCAGATAAATTGCCTTTACAAGGAGCTATGCTGCAGGCCTTGCTTCAGTAGGAGGCTCCCTACCATCTGCTTTCTAGTCTAGCTTTAACTCCCAAGTCCATTCCTGACAAAGTTTTTTGAAGAGGCTCTGTTAAGCAGGCCAATGCCAACAAAGAAGTCTCCTGCTTCCAATTCAACTATCTGCTCTGGAAATCATGCTTTATCTGGAGTTATTGTGCTTATCAATCAAGAAACAAGTGCTGAAAGTTTGAGATGGACTGATTTATTTGCACTAACATCCCAGAGCCTTCTCCAAATGATTCTGTGAATGAGGGCAGTTTGTAGACCAACGGAATCAGCTGTTCTGTTGGTTGACAAATGGACTTCCCTGCTGTCTTGAATTATTTTCCAGACTGACCCATGTGATGATGGTTCTAACAACCATCGTGTTAAATGTTTTAGATGAAGAAGTTTGCTTTCCACTCTTCCTATGTCTATCCTAACATTTTTCATGACAAGGAAAGAAACATGCTTGGTTAATAGAGTCCCATTTTGCTTAAAATCTATTGTATTAAACCCTGAAGAGAGGGCCTTATTTTTACGTAATAATCAGTTAATTCTAAGTTTGGTTTAGGCGTGCTGCTTCCCTTCCTGCAACCTTCTTCACAGTAGTAATATACTCTGGAGAGATGACCTTGTGATAGTCTATAGTCACATACAGAAAAACAACTCAAAGCCCTCAATAACTTAACAACATCACACGCTTACCTTGCGAAGGTGAAATGGGGCTATCTGAAATCCAGGTTCACCGGTCATATCATCAAGAGAAGAGTGAGAAATTGTAAAAATCCAAGGAATCCTAACTGTGAAATTTCCAGTTACTGTGACTTGTGTGTGGGTGGAGGAGACGGTGTTTTATCTTCCATGAAATGGCACTGTGACCCGAGTGACTTGAAATGCTTAAGCAATGGACTGTTAATCCCCTGGGAATATCCAAAGCAGTCTTTCCAAAAATAACACTCCGAGACTACCTACCATGCACTTAGTGTTTTAAGAGGTCAAAGAAAGTTCACTCAATCAGAATATGAAATGCAAATTCTATGAGAGCAAGGGAAGGCCAACATCTTTGACTCTTCAAATCTCTGTGCCAATGAAAATGGAGAAATGCCAACAAAAATTGGGAGTTTGGAACTGGAAAGTAAACAGGAAATACTGCTAAAATACCCAGGTAGTTTCATTACAGTAATTTTTAATAAAAAATGGTGGAAATGAGTGAGTATTCTTTCTACTCTGCCTTTTTAACTTCTATTATGCAATGATAAAGTTAAATTTTACAACCAGACTATGAGAATGGAGTTAGTACTACCAGCATTTTGTAACAGCCCTTCCCATCAAAACACAGAAATTTATGGCTTGTTCAAAGCTAGTTAAGTTGTAAAACAATAATTTAAACTTACGTTTATGGATTCAAACCTATGCTTTTTCCACTGTTTTCAAAATATGATGAAAAGATACTTATGAAGTGGACACTGTTGGCTCTGAGATATGATGCTATCTAGTTGTTGTTGTTTTGATTCTTAAATTTTAAATTCTAATGAGTAAGCCACCTGAATGCCTATCTTCAAGTTTCCTTGGTAAACAAAACCTTTGTTAAAGAATCATGTTAATGAATTCAGTCTTTATGGATCGGGGACCTATGTCATCTTCTACTTCCAACACAAAATAATTAATCTGATCAAGTGGGTAAATCAAGTGAACATGTGTAGCTTTACACTGCTGTTTCAAGTGATGATGGTTTTAGAGGAAGTAAGAGGCAGACATGTGGAGCAGAAAGAGAAGAGTAAGATTTTACTCTTCAAAAGATCCCAGAAGATACAGATAATTAATTAATCTGCATTAATTGTAAGGTGGGAAGACCTTCGAAAGCATGAGCTGCCAAGAGAACTGATACCCTTTTGCCTTTTGGTCCTTCTCAAAGGGGTTCCTACCTCTGTCAAAATCCACAACGAAGTGAAAATAACACTAACCTCAGAGATGAGCGCAGGTTCTAATCCCATGTTACTGTCTCTGGGCCTCAGTGTTCTTTATCTAGGTGGGCTTGGGGAATCCTTTGCTAACTCCCTCTCCCAGTTTCAATCCTCTAACTCTAAGTTCAACAAATTCGTATTTCCTTTATGATGGGAAACATGTGGGCAGGGACTGTGTCTTGCTGCTTGAGTATCCCTAAAGCTGACCAGTACAGTTGGTACAAAGTAAGTATTCAAAACAAAACTTGCTAAATTGAATTACTGAGAGGGTTAGAATAAGCCTGGGATCACACATTCAAATAAGGCTAGGGAGGTCATATAAGAACGTGAAGCAGGTGTAGTGGAGATTTGGGAAAAGTTCACCCTGCAGTGAACTGGACTAAAAAAACAAAAGCCCTTCTGAAGGACAATTAAATTCCAAACTTTAAATATTATGGTGGCCAAAATCACATCTTGGTCTAAGGGTTTAGCCCACAGGCTGCTGCATCAAATTCCTTTTCAATTTAATTTATTAAAAATTTGCCTTCCACTTCCATTTAATATACAATTACCAATTGCCTTTAAAACATGTATGGCATAATAGAAGAATGAAGGTTAAGAAAAATTTGCCTGGCAAAAATCTCGTAGTCTTGTAGCTTCCTTGCTGTGATCTTGATCCAGTGATAGTATTTCTTTTCCCCACTGTGTAGGCCTTGCTGTGGCAACTTCTGTAGTAACCCTTTGAATTAGAAATTCTTGAGGAGCCTGCCTAATTTTTTGCAGCTTTGTATCTTCCATTTCTTTTACTCTCACAGCATCAAATTCATTTCTTTTGGAAAATGGTTCCTTTCTACGTATCTGTTAATTTATGTGGAATGCATTAAAAATGGAAAATAAACTATAGATTACTGATTTTTTTTTTTAAGAATAATATGCAGGTTGAGATAGGAGGATGAATGTTAAATTTTGGGGCGAGAAGAGTACATTCAAATTATTACATTTAATATTATTAAAGCACATTTAATAAAATGAATGATGAATTGAGTAATTTCTTTTAGAAGGCTAGAATTATTTCTGGGTGCCTCTTATTATAAAGTATAGGCTACTAGTTTCAATTAAGGTTCAAAGTAGGGATTCATCTTCATTGTATGGGGAAAAAGATTGGGATCAGATTGAAAACATCTGAAGAAGAAAAAAGGGAAGAAAACTATATTTATGATATATCAATTTTCATAGACATTTCTTTCATTCAAAGAAGGCATTGGCTTCAAATTATTATGAATCCTCAGAAAGTGCAGAATGAAGTTAAGTTTTGCAATGAGCTTACATAAGCTCCAAATCTTATTTTTGACAAGTTTCAGGGAGGTAGGAATGAGAATCTGCCTACCCAATCCTGATAACTCAAAGAAGTTTTACACCTGTGAGCTTACATCCTGACAGGTGAAG